>NW_026111909.1:367500-615000 GCF_024679095.1 Eriocheir sinensis
TTTTGTATATTTATTTTCATACAAATTTAAATAATTTTTTGTGTATTTTTATATATAGTTTTATACAAGTATAGGTTATTTTATGTGTATTTTGTATATCTATTTTCATACAAATACACTTTCTTTTATTTATATTTTGTTTATTTATTTTGACACGAATTTACATTATTTAATGTGTATATTGTATATATATTTTTATACGTATTTACATTACTTAATGTGTATTTTGTTTATATATTTTTAACCCAAGAAAGCCCATTGCTTTATTTATGAAGTTTTCTTTTTCCAATTTCAATATGTGTTTGATAATACAATTTCAAGCAACTTTTACTGAGAACATTTATTTCTATATATTTTACTTTTTAACAGGGTGTCACCTAGAGGTGACACTGGGCAATGGCAAGTCGTTGTCAAAAAACCCATTTCTTTATATTCCAAATATTTTTTTCTTTATTCATATTAACATTTCTCCTTTCAGTATTAAGTTTAAAAATGATATCCACAGGAAATATCTGATTTTTAGCATAATTCTATTGGAACATAAACAAATACATAACTCACTACAAAAGTATTTTATATAAGAAAATATCATTATTTCATGAAGAGTTGACAAATTGCAATGAAGAGCTTACCACAGACTTTTGTTTTGTATGAGAGCATACCAACCGTAAACACGGAGAACAGCTTAACATTTCTTGGTTTGCTCATGAAACTCAGCACATCTGGTTTGCTTGCAGGTTACCTTTGTGTACACCATCATGGTCTTTCTGCCATCTAGTGTACTCTCCTTTCTACACTCCCACTACCTGGACATCTCTTTGACATCCCCAATTTGCCGACTCCGCAGATCTAGATTGACAAGTGTGACAAGAGAGTGATGAATTTCAGGGAATATGTTCCTTCTAATTCTGCTTGAAATATATTCATTGTTTACATTAGTTTTGATTCGCTAAAAATGCCAATGTACTTAGATGTCGAGTACTCAACAACAGAACAGAAATGAACACCTTTATTTCTTTGTGAGTTATGTTTAGTTTTAGTACATGAATTTTTATTCAAAGAATATTTGTTGTTTTTATTTTATTTATTTATTTTTATTTGTTGATTTATTTTACGTCGGAGCCTGTAGCACCGGTAGGTTATCTTGGGGCCTGGTAGTCAGCCCCAGCCCATCTTGGTGCAGGCAAGTGTTTACAGCTGCGCCATCTTTCGCTCATTCTTGAATAACTTGACTGTTCTTCTTGAGTCCGTTGATGGGTGGTCTTCAGGACAACATGTGGATAGTCTTAGGCCACTGATGGTGACTGAAAATCCCAGGTAGTAGCGGCGGAGAACCAGAGTTGTTCAGAACGTGGTGAAAACCACTCAGCCACAAGAAAATTTATCATAACTGAATTATAGACATCCAAAACACTTAACATGTGTATCAAATTCTTCATTACAACTCAAGTATTGTAAACATTGATCCACACTCAGAGGAAAAAGACTGAATTGTTGAGATGTCACCCAGGTGACAGGTGTGAGTTGCATTGAGATTACCTCATATTAACAAATAATCATTGTGCTGTTACACCCACTAGTGTTTTCATCAGGCATTTAACTGTTGAGAAACACAGAGGAGAGGTTATTTAAAATTGTTTTTATATTGCAGGAATACATTGTTTTGGCACAGGTGGAGAGGGATGAAAAACGGGAGCACTACATGTTCTTTCATCAGCCGCCAGAGCTAACGTAAACAAAATATTATTAAAAGGAAGTGTTAAACAACATTATAAATGGATTACCAATGCAAAATTTTGTAAAGAGTTAGAGATATGACTATTTAAAAAAGTGTCACCTGTAGGTGACATTGGGCTTTCCCGGGTTAAAAAATGTACGTTATTTTATGAGTATTTGTTTTCATTTCATACAAATTTATGTTATTTTATGTGTATTTTGTACATGTATTTAAATACAAATTTAATTAATTATATGTGTATTTTGTATATCTATTTGCATACAAATTGAAACTATTTTTGTTTATTTTTTATATATTTTAATACAAATTTTCGTTATTTTATGTGTATTTTGTATATTTATTTTCCTACAAATATACGTTCTTTTATCTGAATTTTGTTTATTGAATTTGATACGAATTTACTTTATTTTAGGTTTATTTTGTATATATATTTTTGTATAAATATAAATATAGAAAATACACATTAAATAACGTAGATTTGTATAAAAGTATACACAAAAATACACAAAAGTATTTAAATTTGAATGAAAATAGATATACAAAATACACAAAAAATAAGCTAAATTTGAATTGAAAAATATATACAAAGTACATAAAATAATGTAAATTTGTATCAAAATATTTATAAAAATACACATATAATAAAGTGAATTTGTATAAAAAATATATAAACAAAATACTCATTAAATAATGTAAATACGTATAAAAAAATTGTACAAAATACACTTATAGTAATGTAATTCGTATCAAAATAAATAAACGAAATACAAATAAAATAATGTAGATTTGTATGAGAAAACATTTATAAAATACACATAAAATAACAAATTTAAATTATTTTTTGTGTATTTTTGTATATAGTTTTATACAAATTTAGGTTATTTTATGTGTATTTTGTATATCTGTTTTCATACAATTTACATTTTGATACAAATATACATTATTTTATGTATTTTTTATATATATTTATTTATATATATTTTGTATATCTATTTTCATACAAATTTAAATTACTTTTGTGTATTTTTGCATATAGTTTTATACAAATTTACGTTATTTTATGCGTATTTTGTATATTTATTTTCATACTAATTCACATTCTTCTTTAGGTATTTTGTTTATTTATTTTGGTACGAATTTACATTATTTTATGTGAATTTTGTATATATATTATTATACGTATTTACATCATTTTATGTGTATTTTTTATATATATTTTTATAGAAATTTAAGTTTTTTTATGTTTTTTCGTATATATTTTGCAACAAATTTACATTGTTTGATGTGTGTTTTGCATATCTATTTCAATACAAATCTACCATATTGTATGTGTATTTTGTATATTTATTTTAATATCAAATTTAATTATTTGATGTGTATTTTTGTATATATATTTTTATAAAAATATGCTTTTTTATGATTATTTTGCATCTTTATTTTAATACAATTTTACATTCTTTTATTGATATTTTGTGTATTTATTTTGATACGATTTTACATTGTTCTATGTGTATTTTGTATATATTTTATTTTACATATTTACATTATTTAATGTGCATTTTCTATATATATTTTATACATATATACGTTACTTTATGTCTATGTGTTTATATATTTTCATACAAATTTACATTATTACATGTGTATTTTGTATATGTATTTCAATACAAATTTATCTAATTTTATGTGTATTTTGTATTTCTATTTTCATACAAATTGAGATTATTTTTGTGTATTTTTGTATGTATTTTTATACAAATGTTAGTTATTTTATATATTATTTTGTATACTCATTTTCCTACATATATACATTCTTTTACTGAAATTTAGTTTATTGATTTTGATACGAATTTACATTACTTTAGGTGTATTTTGTATATATATTTTTATTCGTATTTACATCAATTTATGTGTATTTTTTATATATATTTTCATAGAAATTTACGTTATTTTATGTGTTTTTGTATACATATTTTATTACAAATTTACATAATTTGATGTGTATTTTCCATATCTATTTCAATACAAATTTATCGTATTGTATGTGCATTTTCTATATTTATTTTAATACAAATTTAATTATTTTATGTGTATTTTTGTATATATATTTTTATACAAAAATGCGTTATTTTATGGGTATTTTGCATCTTTATTTTCATAGAAATTCATATTATTTTTTTGATATTCTGTTCATTTATTTTGATACGATTATACATTATTCTATAGGTATTTTGTATATTTATTTTTATACACTTTTCTATTATTTAATGAGTATTTTGTATATAAATTTAATACAAATTTACGTTATTTTTTGTGTATTTGTGGATATGTTTTGACACAAATTTACAATATTTTATGGGTATTTTGTATATATTTTAAAAGAAATTTACCTAGTTTTATGTGTCTTTTGTATATCTATTTTCATATCAATTCAATTTATTTTTGGGTATTTTTGTATATATTTTAATACAAATTTTACGTATATTATGTGTATTTTGTAAATTTATTCTCATTCAAATATATATTATTTTATTGGTATTTTGTTGATTTATTTTTATACGAATTCACATTATTTTATATGTACTTTGTATATACATTTTCATACGCATTTACATTATTTAATGTTTTTTTTTGAATATATATTTTTATACAAATTCATGTTATTTTATGTGTATTTGTATATATATTTTCACGCAAATTTACATTATTTTATGTGTATTTTGTACATATATTTCACAAAAAATTTACCTTATTTTATATTTTGCATATTAATTTCATTCAATTTTAAATTATTTTATGTGTATATTTGTATTTGTATTTAGGTTATTTTATGTGTATTTTCTATATATATTTTCATTAAATAATTACATGATTTTATTGGTATTTTGTTAATTTAATTCGATACGAATTTAGATTATTTGATAGGTATTTTGTATACATATTTTTTATACGCATTTACATTATTTAAAGTGTGTTTTGTATAAAAATTTCATGCAAATTTACTTTATTTTATGTGCATTTTTGTACATATATTTTTAAAGAAATTTGCGTTATTTTATGTGTATTTTGTATGTTATCTCATACAAATTTACATTATTTTATTGGTATTTTGTTTATTTATTTTGATACGAATTATATTATTATATGTGTATTTTGTACATATTTTTTATACGTATTTACATTATTTAATGAGCATTTTGTTTATATATATTTTTTAAAAAAATTACGTTATTATATGTGTATTTTTATAAATATTTTGATATAAATTTACATTATTTTATGTATTTTGTATATATATTTCAATTCAAATTTAGCTTATTTTAAGTGTATTTTTTAAACATATTTTCATACAAATTTAATTACTTTTGTGTATTTTTGTATACAGTTTTATACAAATTTACATTATTTTATGTGTATTTTGTATATTTTTATTTATACAAATACACATTCTTTTATTGGTATTCTCTTTATTTATTTTGATACGAATTTACATTATTTTATGTGTACTTTGTGTACATTTTTTTATACGTATTTACTTAATTTTAAGTGTATTTTGTATATATATTTTTATAGAAATCTACGTTATTTTATGTGTATTTGTATATATATTTTGAAACAAATTTACATTGTTTTATATGTATTTTGCATATCTATTTCAATACAAATTTAAGTTATTGTATGTGTATTTTGTATATTTATTTAATACAAATTCATATATTTGATGTGTATTTTGGTATATATATTTAAAAAAAAATGCGTTATTTTATG
This sequence comes from Eriocheir sinensis, assembly GCF_024679095.1. Taxonomy (NCBI): domain Eukaryota; kingdom Metazoa; phylum Arthropoda; class Malacostraca; order Decapoda; family Varunidae; genus Eriocheir; species Eriocheir sinensis. The sequence goes on from NW_026111909.1 coordinate 373,007, forward strand.
GGTATTTTGCATCTTAATTTATACACAAATTTACATTATTTTATTAACATACTGTGTATTTATTTTGATACAATTTTACATTATTCTATTTGTGTTTTGTATATATTTTTTTATACATATTTGCATTATTTAATGTGTATTTTGTATATATAATTTATAAAAATTTACGTTTTTTTAGGTATATTTATTTATATATTTTCATTCAAATTTAGATATTGTTTTATTTGTTTTTTGTATATGTATTTCAATACAAATTTACCTAATTTTATGTGTATTTTGTATATTTATTTTCATATAAATTTAAATTATTTATTTTTATTTTTTTATATAGTTTTATTCAAACTTAGGTTATTTTATGTGTATTTTGTATATTTATATTCATAAAATACACATTCTTTTATTGACATTTTTATTTTTTTATTTGACACGAACTTACATTATTTAATGTGTATTTTGTATATATATATATATATATATATATATATATATATATATATATATATATATATATATATATATATATATATATATATATATATATATATATAAATATATATATATATATATATATATATATATATATATATATATATATATATATATATTTATTTATATATATATTTACTCGTATTTACATCATATCATGTGTATTTTGTACATATATATTTCTATAGAAATCTACGTTATTTTATGTGTATTCGTATATATTTTTTGAAACCAATTTACATTGTATTTTTGTATAAATTTTTATATAAATTTTCGTTACCTTATTTGTATTTTGCATATTTATTTTCCTACATATATACGTTCTTTTATCGCAATTTTGTTTATTTATTTTGACACGAATTTACATTATTTGAGGTATATTTGGTATATATATTTTTATACTTATTTACATCATTTTATATGTATTTTGTATGTATATTTTCATAGGAATTTAGTCTATTTTATGAGTATTCGTATATATATTTTGATACAAATTTACATTATTGATGTGTATTTTGCAAATATATTTCAATACAAATTTACTTTATTGTATGTGCATTTTGTATATTTATTTTAATATAAATTTTATTATTTTATATATATTTTTGTATATATATTTTTATACAAATATGCTTTATTATATGGGTATTTTGCATCTTTATTTTCATACAAATTTACATTATTTTATTGATATTCTGTTTATTTATTTTGATACGATTTAACATTATTCTATGTGTAGTTTCTATATACAAATTTACACTATTTTATTAATATTCTGTGTATTTATTTTGATACTATTTTACATAATTCTATTTAATGTGTATATATATATATATATATATATATATATATATATATATATATATATATATATATTTATATATATATATATATATATATATATATTTATATATATATATATATATATATATATATATATATATATATATATATATATATATATATATTATACAAATTTACGTTATTTTAAGTGTATTTTGTTATGTATATCAAAACAAATTTACCTAATTTTATATGTATTTTTTTTTTATTAATCTCATACAAATTTAAATTTTTTTTGTGTATTTTTGTATATAGTTTTGTACAAATTTACGTTATTTTATGTGTATTTTGTATATCTATTTTCATACAAATACACATTCTTTTTTTGATTTTTTGTTTTTTTATTTTGACACGAATTTACATTATTTAATGTGTATTTTGTATTTATATTTTTATACGTATTTACATCATTTCATGTGTATTTTGTATATATATTTCTATAGAAATCTACGTTATTTTATGTGTATTCGTATATATATATATATATATATATATATATATATATATATATATATATATATATATATATATATATATATATATATATATATATATATATATATATATATATATATATATATATATATATATATATATATATATATATATATATATATATATATATATATATATATATATATATATATATATATATAAATATATATATATATATATATATATATATATATATAAAAACAAATTTATATTGTTTGATGTGTATTTTTGCATATTTTTTCAATACAAATTTACCTTATTGTATGTGCATTTTCTATATTAATTTTAATACAAATTTAATTATTCTATGTGTATTTTTGTATATGTATATATATGCTTTATTTTATGGGTATTTTGCATCTTTATTTCCAAACAAATTTACATTATTTTATTGATATTCTGTGTATTTATTTTGATATGATTTTACATTATTATATGTGTATTTTGTACATGTATTTAAATAAAAATTTAACTAATTAGATGTGTATTTTGTATATCTATTTTCATACAAATTGAAACAATTTTTGTGTATTTTTGTATATATTTTTATACATATTTACATTATTTATTGTATATTTTGTATATATATTTTATGCAAATTTACATTATTTTATGCGTATTTGTATATAATATTTTCATACAATTTTATATTATTTAATGTGTATTTTGAGTATGTATTTCAATTCAAATTTGCCTAATTTTATCTATAGTTTGCATATATATTTTCAAAGAAATTTAAATTATTTTTGTGTACATTATTTTATGTGTATTTTGTATATGTATTTCAATACAAATTTACCTAATTTTATGTGTATTTTGTATATTTATTTTCATACAAATTTAAATTATTTTTGTGTATTTTTGTATATAGTTTTATACAAATTTAGGTTATTTTATGTGTATTGTGTATATCTATGTTCATGCAAATACACATTCTTTTATTGATATTTTGTTTATTTATTTTGACCCGAATTTACATTATTTAATGTGTATTTTTTATATATATTTTTATACGTATTTAGATCGTTTCATGCGTTTTTTGTAAATATATTTCTATATAAATCTAAGTTATTTTATGTGTATTCGTATATAGATTTTGAAACATCTACACTTTTATGTGTATTTTGCATATTTTTTTCAAAACAAATTTACCTTATTGGGTATGCATTGTGTATATTAATTTTCATACAAATTTAATTATTCTATGTGTATTTTTGTATGTGTATTTTTATAAAAATATGCTCTATTTTATGGGTATTTTTAATCTTTATTTTCATACAAATCTACATTATTTTATTGATATTCTGCTCATTCATTTTGATACGATTTGACATTATACTATGTGTATTTTGTATATATTTTTCATACAAATTTACGTTATTTTATGTGTATTTGTTTATATATTTTGACACAAATCTACAATATTTTATGGGTATTTTGTATATATATTTCAAAAGAAGTTTACGTAGTTTCATGTTTATTTTGTATATCTGTTTTCATACAAATTCAAATTATTTTTATGTAATTTTGTATATATTTTTATACAAATTTTAGTTATGTAATGTGATTTTTGTAAATTTATTTTCATTCAAATATATATTATTTTATTGGTATTTTGTTGATTTATTTTGAAATGAATTTACATTATTTTATATGTACTTTGTATATATTTTTTTATATGCATTTACTTTATTTAATATTTATTTTGAATATATTTTTTTATACCAATTCTTGGTATTTTATGTGTATTTGAATATATATTTTCATATAAATAGACATTATCTTATGTGTATTTTGTACATATATTTCATTACAAATATGTTTTTTTTGTATATTTATTTCATTAAATTTTAAATTATTTTATGTGTATATTTGTATTTGTATTTAAGTTATTTTATGTGTATTTTCTATATATATTTTTATTCAAAAATATCATTATTTTATTGGTATTTTGTTAATTTAATTCGAAAAAAATTTAGATGATTTCATAGGTATTTTGTATGCATATTTTTAAACGCATTTACATTATTTAATGTGTGTTTTGAATATATATTTTTATGCAAATTTACTTTATTTTATGTGCATTTTTGTACATATATTTTTATAGAAATTTCCGTTCTTTTATGTGTATTTTGTATATGTTTTCTCATACAAATTTACATTATTTTATTGGTATTTTGTTTATTTATTTTGATACGAATTACATTATTATATGTGTATTTTGTAAATATTTTTTATACGCATTCACATTATTTAATGTGTATTTTGTTTATATATTTTTATACAAATTTACGTTATTATATGTGTATTTGTAAATATAGTTTGATACAAATTTACATTATTTTATGTATTTTGTATATATATATTTCAATTCAAATTTAGCTTATTTTAAGTGTATTTTGTATATTTATTTTCATACAAATTTAATTACTTTTGTGTATTTTTGTATAAAATTTTATACAAATTTGCGTTATTTTATGTGTATTTTGTATATTTTTATTTATACAAATACTCATTCTTTTATTGGTATTTTGTTTATCTATACTGATACCAATTTACATTATTTTATGTGTACTTTGTGTACATTTTTTTATACGTATTTACTTCATTTTATGTGTATTTTGTATATATATTTTTTTTAGAAATCTTCGTTATTTAGTGTATTCGTATATATATTTTGAAACAAATTTACATTGTTTTATATGTATTTTGCATATCTATTTCAATACAAATTTACCTTAATGAATGTGCATTTTGTATATTTATTTTAATACAAATTTAAATATTTTATGTGTATTTTGGTATATATATATATTTAAAAAAAAAAAGCGTTATTTTATGGGTATTTTGCATCTTTATTTTCATACAAATTTATATTTTTTTATTAATATTATGTGTATTTATTTTGATAAGATTTAACACTATTCTATTTGTGTTTTGTATATATTTTTTTCATTCATATTTGCATTATTTAATGTGTATTTTGTATATATATTTTATACAATTTTACGTTATTTAAAGTGTATTTGTTTATATATTTTCATTCAAATTTACATTATTTTATGTGTATTTTGTATATGTATTTCAATACAAATTTACCTAATTTTATGTGTATTTTGTATTTTTATTTTCATACAAATTTAAATTATTTTTGTGTATTTTTGCATGTATTTTTCATATATAATTTTTATAGACATTTACCTTTTTTGATGTGTATTCGTATATATATTTTGAAATAAATTTACATTGTTTTATGTGTGTCTTGCATATCTATTTCGAAACAAATTAACCATATTTTATGTGCATTTTGTATATTTATTTAAATACAAATTTAATTATTTGATGTGTGTTTTTGTATACATATTTTAATAAAAATATGCTTTTTTATGGGTATTTTGCATCTTTATTTTTATACAAATTTACATTATTTTATTGATCTTCTTTGTATTTATTTTGATACGATTTTACATTATTCTATGTGTATTTTGTATGAATTTCATTTTACATATTTGCTTTATTAAATGTGCATTTTCTATATATATTTTATACAAATATATGTTACTTTATGTGTATCTGTTTATACATTTTCATACATATTTACATTATTTTATGTGTATTTTGTAAATGTATTTCAATAAAAATTTACCAAATTTTATGTGTATTTTGTATAACTATTTCCATACAAATTGAAATTATTTATGTGTATTTTTGTATATATTTGTATACAAATTTTAGTAATTTTATATATTATTTTGAATATCTATTTTCCTACATATATACATTCTTTTATTGAAATTTACTTTATTGAATTTGAGACGAATTTACCTTATTTTAGGTGTATTTTGTATGTATATTTTTATACGTATTTACATCATTTTATGTGTATTTTGTATATATATTTTCATAGAAATTTCCTTTATTTTATGTGTTTTCGTATATATAATTTAATACAAATTTACATTATTTTATGTGTATTTTGCATATCTATTTCATTACAAATTTACCTTATTGTACGTGCATTTTGTATATTTATTTTCATACAAATTTAATTATTTTATGTATATTTTTGTATATATATTTTTCTACAAATATTCGTTATTTTATGGGTATTTTGCATCTTTATTTTTATAGAAATTTACATTATTTTATTGATATTCTGCTCATTTATTTCAATACGATTTTACTTTATTCTATGTGTATTTTGTATATATTTTTCATACATTTTTCCATTATTTAATGTGTATTTTGTTTATATATTTGATACAAATTTACATTATTTAATGTGTATTTGTTTATATATTTTGACACAGATTTACAATATTTTATGGGTATTTTGTTTATATATTTCAAGAGAAATTTACCTAGTTTTAATGTGTATTTTGTATATCTATTTTTATTTAAATTCAAATTAGTTCTTGGTATTTTTTTTTATATTTTAAAACAAATTTTAGTTATGTATTTGTATTTGTATTTTCATACAAATTGACATTATTTTATGAATATTTTTTACATATATTTCATTACAAATTTACCTTATTTTATGTTTATTTTGTATATTTCTTTCATTCAATTTTAAGTTATTTTATGTGTATATTTGCATTTGTATTTCGGTTATTTTATGTGTATTTTCTATATATATTTTCATCCATAATTACATTATTTTATTGGTATTTTTTAAAATTTAAATCGATACGAATTTAGATTATTTCATAGGTATTTTGTATACATTTTTTAATACGCGTTTACATTATTTAATGTGTGTTTTGTATATATATTTTTATGCAAATTTACTTTATTTTATGTGCATTTTTGTACATATATTTTAATGGAAATTTGCGTTATTTTATGTGTATCTTGTATATGTTTTCAAGTACAAAGTTACATTAATTTATTGGTATATTGTTTATCTATTTTGATACGAATTACAGTATTATGTGTGTATTTTGTACATATTTTTTGTATACGTATTTAAAGTATTTAATGAGTATTTTGTTGATATATTTTTATACAAACTTACATTATTATATGTGTATTTGTATAAATATTTTGATACAAATTTACATTATTTTATGTATTTTGCATATATATTTAAATTCAAATTTTACGTGTATTTTGTATATCTATTTTCATACAAATTTAATTACTTTTGTGTATTTTTGTATATAGTTTTATACAAATGTACGTTATTTTATGTGTATTTTGTATATTTATATTTATACAAATACACATTCTTTTATTGGTATTTTTTTTTTTTTTTTGATTCGAATTTACATTATTTTATATGTATTTTGTATACATTTTTTTATACATATTTACTTCATTTTATGTGTATTTTGTATATATATATATTTTTTTAGAAATCTACGTTATTTGATGTGCATTCGTATATATATTTTGAAACATATTAACATTGTGTTATATGTATTTTTGCCTATTTCTTTCAATACAAATTTACCTTATTGTATGTGCATTTTGTATATTTATTTCAATACAAATTTAAATATTTTATGTGTATTTTGTTATATATATTTTTATAAAAAATGCGCTATTTTATGGGAATTTTGCATCTTTATTTTCATACACATAAATAATTTAAATTTGTATGAAAATAGATATACAAAATACACATATAAGTAGTTAAATTTGTATTTAAATACATGTGCAAAATACACATAAAATAATGTATATTTGTATGAACTGAAAATAAATACTCATAAAGTAACGTACATTTGTATAAAATATATATACAAAATACACATAGAATAATGTAAAATCGTATCAAAATAAATACACAGAATACAAATAAAATAATGTAAATTTGTATGAAAATAAAGATGCAAAATATCCATAAAATAAAGCATATTTAAAAAAAATACATATACAAAAATACGCATAGAATAATTAAATATGTATTAAAATTAATACTCAAAATGCACATACAATAAGGTAAGTTTGTATTGAAAGAATATGCAAAATACACATAAAACAATGTAAATTTGTTTAAAAATATATATACGAATACACATAAAATAACGTAGATTTCTATAGAAATATATATACAAAATACACATGAAATGATGTAAATACGTATAAAAATATATATACACAATACACATTAAATAATGAAAATTCGTGTCAAAATAAATAAACAAAATATCAATAAAAGAATGTGTATTTGTATGAAAATAGATATACAAAATACACATAAAATATTGGAAATTTGTATAAAACTCTATACAAAAATACACAAAAAATTATTTAAATTTGAATGAAAATAAATATACAAAATACACATAATATTAGGTAAATTTGAATGAAAATATATAAACAAATACACTTAAAATAACGTAAATTTGTATGAAATATATATAGAAAATTTACATTAAATAATGTAAATATGTATGAAAATAATATATACAAATAAAAAATAAAATAATGTAAAATAGTATCAAAATAAATAAACAGAATATTAATAAAATAATGTAAATTTGTATGAAAATAGAGATACAAAATACCCATAAAATAACGCATTTTTTATAAAATATATATATACCAAAATACACATAAAATATTTAAATTTGTATTAAAATAAATATACAAAATGCACATTCATTAAGGTAAATTTGTGTTGAAATAGATATGCAAAATACATATAAAACAATGTAAATTTGTTTCAAAATATATATACGAATACACAAAATAATGTAGATTTCTATAAAAATATAAAACAAAATACACATAAAACAAAGTAATTACGTATAAAAAAATGTATACAAAATACACATAAAATAATCCAAGTTGGTATCAAAATAGATAAACAAAATATCAATAAAAGAATGATTATTTGTATAAATAAAAATATACAAAATACACATAAAATAACGTAAATTTGTATAAAACTTTGTACAAAAATACAAAAAATTAGTTAAATTTGTATGAAAATAGATATACAAAATACACTTAAAATAACCTAAATTTGAATTGAAATATATATACAAAATTCATAAAATAATGTAAATTTGTATAAAATATATGTACAAAATACACATTAAATAATGTAAATTTGTATGAAAATATATATACAAATACACATAAAATAACATGAATTTGTTTAAAATTTGTATCAAAATATATACGAATACACACAATAAAATAACTTAAAATTTTTATTAAAATATATATACAAAATAAACATAAAAAATGTAAATACGTAGAAAAATATATATACAAAATACTCATAAAATAACTAAAATTTGTAAAAAAATATATACAAAAATACAAAAAAATAATTGAAATTTGTTTGAAAATAGATATGCAAAATACACATAAAGTTAGGGAAATTTGTATTGAAATACATATACAAAACACACATAAAATAATGTAAATTTGTATGAAAATATATAAACAAATACACATAAAATAACGTAAATTTTGATAAAATATATACACAAAATATACATTAAATATTTTAAATATATATAAAAATATATATACAAAATACTGTTAAATAATATATAAATATTGTTAAATCGTATCAAAATAAATAAACAGAATATCAATAAAATCATGTAAATTTGTATGAAAAAAAGATGTAAAATACTCATATAATAACGCATATTTGTATAAAAATACATATACAAAAATACATATATAATATATTTTATAAAAATTTACGTTATTTTAAGTGTATTTTGTATATATATAACAATACAAATCTACCTAATTTTATGTGTATTTTGTATATTTATTTTCATACAAATTTAAATTATTTTTGTGTATTTTTGTATGTAGTTTTATACAAATTTACGTTATTTTATGTGTATTTTGTATATCTATTTTCATACAAATACACATTCTTTTATTGATATTTTATTTATTTATTTTGACACGAATTTACATTATTTAATGTGTATTTTGTATTTATATTTTTATACGTATTTACATCATTTCATGTGTATTTTGTATATATATTTTTTTAGAAATCTACGTTATTTTATGTGTATTCGTATACATATATTGAAACAGATTGACATTGTTTTATGTGTATTTTGCATATTTTTTCAATACAAATTTACCTTATTGTATGTGCATTTTGTGTATTAATTTTAATACAAATTTAATTATTCTATGTGTATTTTTGTATATGTATTTTTATAAATATATGCTTTATTTTATGGGTATTTTGAATCTTCATTTTCATACAAATTTACATTATTTTATTGATATTCTGTGTATTTATTTTGATTCGATTTTACATTATTCTATGTGTATTTTGTATATATATTTTATAAAAATGTACGTTATTTTGTGTATTTGTTTTAATTTCATACAAATTTACATTATTTTATGTGTATTTTGTACATGTATTTAAATACAAATTTAACTAATTATATGTGTATTTTGTATATCTATTTTCATACAAATTGAAACTATTTTTGTGTATTTTTGTATATATTTTTATACAAATTTTCGTTATTTTATTTGTATTTTGTATATTTATTTTCCTACAAATATACGTTCTTTTATCTGAATTTTGTTTATTTATTTTGATACGAATTTACATTAATTTAGATGTATTTGGTATATATATTTTTATACTTATTTACATCATTTATATATATTTTTATAGAAATTTACTCTATTTTATGTGAATTCGTATATATATTTTGATACACATTTACATTATTGATGTGTATTTTGCATATCTATTTCAATACAAATTTACTTTATTGTATGTGCATTTTGAATATTTATTTTAATACAAATTCAATTATTTTATGTGTTTTTTTATATGTATATTTTTATACAAATATATGTTATTATATAGGTATTTTGCATCTTTATTTTCATACAAATTTAAATTATTTTATTGATATTCTGTTTATTTATTTTGAAACGATTTTACATTATTCTATGTGTATTTTGAATATATATTTTTATACATATTTACGTTATTTAATGTATATTTCGTATATATATTTTATGGAAATTTACGTTATTTTATGTGTATTTGTTTATATATTTTCATACAATATTACATTATTTAATGTGTATTTTGTATATGTATTTCAATTCAAATTTGCATATCTATTTGCATATCTATTTTCAAACAGATTTAATTTTTTTGTGTGTATTTTTGTATATATTTTTATACAAATTTTAGTTATTTTACTTGTATTTTGTATATATATTTTCCTACAAATATACATTCTTTTATTGGAATTTTGTTTATTGATTTTGATACGAATTTACTTAATTTCATGTGTATTTTAAATATATATTTTTCTACGTATTTACCTTATTTCATGTGTATTTTGTATATATATTTTCATAAAAATTTATGTCATTTTATTTTGTGTATTCGTATATGTTTTGATACAAATTTATATTATTTTATGTGTATTTAGCATATCTATTTCAATGAAAATTTACTTAATTGTATGTGTATTTTGTATATTTATTTTAATACAAATTTCATTATTTTATGTGTATTTTTGTATATATATATTTTTTAAATATGAGTAATTTTATGGGTATTTTGCATCTTTATTTTCATAAATTTTTACATTACTTTATTGATATTCTGCATATTTATATTGATACAGTTTTATATTATTCTAGGTGTATTTTATATATATTTTCCTTACATATTTACATTATTTTATGTGTATTTTGTATATATATTTTTCTACGTATTTACATTATTTTATGTGTATTTTGTATATATATTTTCATAAAAAATTACGTTATTTTATTGTGTGTATTCGTATATATTTTGATACAAATTTTATACAAATTCATGTTCTGATATGTGTATTTGTATATATATTTTCATACAAATTTATTATATTTTATGTGTATTTTTACATATACTTCATTACAAATCTACCTTATTTTATGTTTATTTTGTATATTTATTTCATTCAACTTTAAATTATTTTATATGTATATTTGTATTTAGGTTATTTTATGTGTATTTTCTATATATATTTTCATCCAAAATTACATTATTTTATTGGTATTTTCTTAATTTAATTCGATGTGAATTTAGATTATTTCATAGGTATTTTGTATACATTTTTTTTTTCTCATTTACATTATCTAATGTGTGTTTTGTATATATATTTTTATGGAAATTTGCTTTATTTTATGTGCTTTTTAGTACATATATTTTTATAGAAATTTGCGTTATTTTATATGTATTTTGTATATGTTTTCTCACACAAATTTACATTATTTTATTAGTATTTTGTTTATTTCTTTTGATACGAATTACATGATTATATGTGTATTTTGTACATATTTTTTTATAGGTATTTACTTTATTTAATGTGTATTTTTTTATATTTTTTAAACAAATTTACGTTATTATATGTGTATTTGTATAAATATTTTGATACAAATTTACATTATTTTATGTATTTTGTATATATATTTCAATTCAAATTTAGCTTATTTTATGTGTATTTTGTATGTCTATCTTCATACAAATTTAATTACTTCTGTGTATTTTTGTATATAGTTTTATATAAATTTACGTTATTTTATGTGTATTTTGTATATTTATATTTATACAAATACACATTCCTTTATTGGTATTTTGTTTATTTATTTTTATACGAATTTACATTATTTTTTATGTATTTTGTATACATTTTTTTATAAGTATACAAAATGCACATATAATAAGGTAAATTTGTATTGAAATAGATATGCAAAATACATATAAAACAATGTAAATTTGTTTCAAAATATATATACGAATACACATAAAATAACGTAGATTTCTATAAAAATATGTATACAAAATACACATAAAATGAAGTAAATACGTATAAAAAAATGTATACAAAATACACATAAAAAAATGTAAATTCGTATCAAAATAAATAAACAAAATACCAATAAACAAATGTGTATTTGTATAAATATAAATATGCAAAATACACATAAAATATCGTAAATTTATATAAAACTATATACAAAAATACACAGAAGTAATTAAATTTGTATGAAAATAGATATACAAAATACACACAAAATAAGCTAAATTTGAATTGAAATATATATACAAAATACATAAAATAAAGTAAATTTGTATCAAAATATGTATACAAATACGCTTATAATAACGTAAATTTGTATAAAAATATATAAACAAAATACACATTAAATAATGTAAATACGTATAAAAAATATGCACAAAATACACATATAATCATGTAATTCGTATCAAAATAAACAAACAAAACACCAATGAAATAATATAAATTTGTATGAGAAAACATATACAAAATACACATAAAATAACGCAAATTTCTATAAAAATATATGTACAAAAATGCATATAAAATAAATTTGCATAAAAATATATATACAAAACACACATTAGATAATGTAAATGAGTATAAAAATATGTATACAAAATACCTATGAAATAATCTAAATTCGTATCGAGTTAAATTAAGAAAATACCAATAAAATAATGTAATTTTGGATTAAAATATATATAGAAAATACACATAAAATAACCTAAATACAAATACAAATATAAACATAAAGTAATTTAAAATTGAATGAAATAAATATACAAAATAAATATAAAATAAGGTAAATTTGTAATGAAATATATGTAAAAATACACATAAAATAATATAAATTTGTATGAAAATATATATATATAAATACACATTAAATAACATGAATTTGTATAAAATTTGTATCAAAATATATACGAATACACACAATAAAATAACGTAAATTTTTATGAAAATGTATATACAAAATACACATAAAATAATTTAAATACGTAGAAAAATATATATACAAAATACACATAAAATAATGTAAATATGTATAAAAAGGTATATACAAAATACACATAGAATAATGTTAAATCGTGTCAAAATAAATAAACAGAATATCAATAAAATAATGTAAATTTGTATGAAAATAAAGATGCAAAATATCCATATATTAATGCATATTTGCATAAAAATATATATACAAAAATACATATAAAATAATTAAATTTGTATTAAAATAAATATACAAAATGCACGTATAATAAAGTAAATTTGTATTGAAATAGATATGCAAAATACACATCAATAATGTAAATTTGTATCAAAATATATATACGAATACTCATAAAATAGAGTAAATTTCTATAAAAATATACATACAAAATAGATATACAAAATACACATATAACTAGTTAAATTTGTATTTAAATACATGTACAAAAAACACATAAAATAATGTAAATTTGTATGAAATGAAAACAAATACACATAAAATAACGTACATTTTATATAATATATATATACAAAATACACATAGAATAATGTAAAATCATATCAAAATAAATACACAGAATATCAATAAAATAATGTAAATTTCTATGAAAATAAAGATGCAAAATACCCATAAAATAAAGCATATTTTTATAAAAATACATATACAAAAAAACACATAGAATAATCAAATTTGTATTAAAATTAATATACAAAATGCACATACAATAAGGTAAATTTGTTTAGAAAAAATATGCAAAATACACATAAAACAATGTAAATTTGTTTCAAAATATAAATACGAATACACATAAAATAACGTAGATTTCTATAGAAATATATATACAAAATACACATGAAATGATGTAAATACATATAAAAATATATATACAAAATACACATTAAATAATTTAAATTCGTGTCAAAATAAATAAACAAAATATCATGAAAAGAATGTGTATTTGTATGAAAATAGATATACAAAATACACATAAAATAACCTAAATTTGTATAAAACTATATACAAAAATACACAAAAATAATTTAAACTTGTATGAAAATAAATATACAAAAAACACATAAAATTTGGTTAATTTGTATTGAAATACATATACAAAATACACATAAAATAATGTAAATTTGAATGAAAATATATAAACATATACACTTAAAATAACGTAAATTTGTATCAAATATATATACAAAATACACATTAAATAATGTAAATATGTATAAAAAAAATATATACAAAACACGAATAGAATAATGTAAAATCGTATCAAAATAAATACACAAAATATTAATAAAATAATGTAAATTTGTATGAAAATTAAGATGCAAAATTCCCATAAAATAACGCATTTTTTATAAAAATATATATACGAAAACACATAAAATATTTGATTTTGTATTAAAATAAATAGATATACAAAATACACATAAAATAAGCTAAATTTGAATTGAAATATATATACAAAATACATAAAATAATGTAAGTTTGTATCAAAATACCTATACAAATACACATATAATAACGTAAATTTGTAAAAAAATATATAAACAAAATACACATTAAATAATGTAAATACGTATAAAACAATATGTACAAAATACACAAATAATCATGTAATTCGTATCAAAATAAATAGACAAAATACCAATAAAATAATATAAATTTGTATGAGAAAATATATACAAAATACACATAAATAAGCAAATATCAATAAAAATATATATAATATAACATATTTTTATACATATTTAAAATATTTAATGTATATTTTGTATATATATTTTATCCAAATTTACGTTATTTTATGTGTATTTGTTTATATATTTTCATACAAATTTACACTATTTTATGTGAGTTTTGTATATGTATTTCAATACAAATTTGCCTAACTTTATGTGTATTTTGCATATCTATTTTCAAACAAATTTAAATTATTTTTGTGTATTTTTGTATACATTTTTATACATATTTTAGTTATTTTATTTGTATTTTGTATATATATTTTCCTACAAATATACATTCTTTTATTGGAATTTTGTGTATTTATTTGTTACGAATTTACATTATTTTATGTGTATTTTGTATATATATTTTTGTACGTATTTAAATTATTTTGTGTATTTTATATATACCTTTTCATAAAAATTTACGTTATTTTATTGTGTGTATTCGTATTTGATAGAAATTTTACACAAATTTATATTAATTTATGTGTATTTTTACATATATTTCATTACAAATTTACCTTATTTTATGTTTATTTTGTATATTTATTTCATTCAATTTTAAATTATTTAATGTGTATATTTGTATTTGTATTTAGGTTATTTTATGTGTGTTTTCTATATATATTTTTATCCAAAATTACTTTATTTTATTGGTATTTTCTTAATTTAACTCGATACGAATTTAGATTATTTCATAGGTATTTTGTATACATATTTTTATACTCATTTACATTATCTAATGTGTGTTTTGTATATATTTTTTTATGCAAATTAATTTTATGTGCATTTTTGTACATATATTTTTATAGAAATTTGCGTTATTTTATGTGTATTTTGTATGTTTTCTCATACAAATTTACATTATTTTATTGCTTTTTTGTTTATTTATTTTGATACGAATTACATGATTATATGTGTATTTTGTACATATTTTTTTTATACGTATTTACATTACTTAATGTGTATTTTGTTAATATATTTTTATACAAATTTACGTTATTATATGTGTATTTGTTAAAAATATTTTGATACAAATTTATTTTATGTATTTTGTATATATATTTTAATTCAAATTTAGCTTATTTTGTGTGTATTTTGTATATCTAATTTCATTCAAATTTAATTACTTGTGTGTATTTTTGTATATAGTTTTATACAAATTTACGTTATTTTATGTGCATTTTGTATATTTATATTTATACAAATACACATTCTTTTATTGGTATTTTGTTTATTTATATTTGTACCAATTTACATTATTTTATGTGTATTTTGTGTACATTTTTTATACGTATTTACACATGTATTCACACAATGTATTCACACATTGTTTTATGTGCATTTTGCATATTTTTTCAACACAAATTTACCTTACTGTACGTGCATTTTGTATATTAATTTTAATACAAATTTAATTATTTTATGTGTATTTTTGTATATGTATTTTTATTAATATATGCTTTATTTTATGGGTATTTTGCATCTTTATTTTCATACAAAACTACATTATTTTTTTTGATATTCTGTGTATTTATTTTGATACGATTTTACATTATTCTATGTATATTTTGTATATATATTTCATACAAATGTACGTTATTTTATATGAATTTGTTTTCATTTCATACAAATTTACATTATTTTATGTGTATTTTGTACATGTATTTAAATACAAATTTAACTATTTATATGTGTATTTTGTATATCTATTTTCATACAAATTGAAATTATTTTTGTGTATTTTTGTATATATTTTTATTCAAATTTTCGTAATTTTATATGTATTTTGTATATTTATTTTCCTACAAATATACGTTCTTTTATCGGAATTTTGTTTATTTATTTTGATTCGAATTTTCATTATTTTAGGTGTATTTGATATATATATTTTTATACTTATTTACATAATTTTATATGTATTTTGAATATATATTTTCATAGAAATTTACTCTATTTTATGTGTATTCGTATATATATTTTGATACAAATTTATATTATTTATGTGTATTTTGCATATCTATTTCAATACAAATTTTCTTTATTGTATGTGCCTTTTGTATATTTATTTTAATTCAAATTTAATTATTTTATGTGTATTTTTGTATAAATATTTTTAAACAAATATGCGTTATTATATTGGTATTTTGCATCTTTATTTTCATACAAATTTACATTAGTTTATTGATATTCTGTTTATTTATTTTGATACGATATTACGTTATTCTGTGTATTTTGTATATATATTTTGAGACATATATACATTATTTAATGTATATTTTGTATATATATTTTATGGAAATCTACGTTATCTTATGTGTATTTGTTTATATATTTTCATACAAATTTACATTATTTTATGTGTATTTTGTATATGTATCTCAATAAAAATTTGCCTAATTTCATGTGTATTTTGCATATCTATTTTCAAACAAATTTTAATTATTTTTGTGCATTTTTGTATATATTTTTATACAAGTTTTAGTAATTTTATTTGTATTTTGTATATATATCTTCCTTCAAATATACATTCTTTTAGTGGAATTTTGTTTATCTATTTTGATACGAATTTACATTATTTTGTGTGTATTTTGTATATATTTTTCTATGTATTTACATTATATTATGTGTATTTTGTATATATATTTTCATAAAAATTTACGTTATTTTATTGTGTGTATTCGTATATATTTTGATAAAAATTTACAGTATTTTATGTGTTTTTTGCATATCTATTTCAATAAAAATCTACCTTATTGTATGTGTATTTTGTAGATTTATTTTAATACAAATTTAATTATTTTATGTGTATTTTTGTATATATATTTTTTTAAATATGAGTTATTTTATGGTTATTTTGGATCTTTATTTTTATAAATTTTTATATTACGTACATATCTTTTATACGTATTTACATTATTTAATGTGTATTTTGTTTATATATTTCTATACAAATTTACGTTATTATATGTGTATTTGAATATATATTTTGATACAAGTTTATATTATTTTATGTATTTTCTATATTTAATTCAATTCAAATTTAGCTTATTTTATGTGTCTTTTGTATATCTATTTTCATACAAATTTCAATATTTTTGTTTATTTTTGTATATAGTTTTATTCAGTTTTACGTTATTTTATGTGTATTTTGTATATTTATATTTATAAAAGTACACATTCTTTTATTGGCACATTGTTTATTTATTTTGATACGAATTTGCATTATTTTATGTGTATTTTGTATACATTTTCTTATACGTATTTCCTTCATTTTTTGTGTATTTTGTAAATATATTTTTATAGAAATCTACGTTATTTTATGTGTATTCGTATATATATTTTGAAACAAATTTACATTGTTTTATATGTATTTTGCATTTCTTTGTCAATACAAATTTACCTTATTGTATGTGTATTTTGTATATTTATTTTAATACAATTTTTTTTTTTTATGTGTATATTTGTATATGTATTTTTTTTAAAAATTCGTTATTTATTGGGTATTTTGCTTCTTTATTTTCATACAAATTTACATTATTTTGTTAATATTTTGTGTATTTATTTTGATACGATTTTACATTATTCTATTTTTGTTTTGTATATATTTTTTATACATATTTACATTATTTATTTTTGTATTTTGTATATATATTTTATACAAATTTACGTTATTTTAAGTGTATTTGTTTATGTATTTTTATTCAAATTTACATTATTTTATGTGTATTTTGTATATGTATTTCAATACAAATTTACCTAATTTTATGTGTATTTTGTATATTTATTTTCATACAAATTTAAATTATTTTTGTGTATTTTTGTATATAGTTTTATACAATTTTAGGTTATTTTGTGTGTTTTGTATATCTATTTTCATAGAAATACACATTCTTTTATTGATATTTTGTTTATTTATTATGAGGCGAATTTACATTATTTAATGTGTATTTTGTATATATATTTTTATACGTATCTACATCATTTCATGTGTATTTTGTATATATATTTATATAAAAATCTACGTTATTTTATGTGTATTCGTATATATATTTTGAAACAAATTTACACTGTTTTATGTGTATTTTGCATATTTTTTCAATACAAATTTACCTTATTGTATCTGCATTTTGTATATTAATTTTAATACAAATTTAATTATTCTATGTGTATTTTTGTATATGTATTTTTTTTTAAATATGGTTTATTTTATGGTTATTTTGCATCTTTATTTTCATACAAATTTATATTATTTTATTGATATTCTGTGTATTTATTTTGATGCGATTTTACATTATTCAATGTGTATTTTGTATATATATTGTATACAAATGTACGTTATTTTATGTGCATTTGTTTTCATTTCATACAAATTTACATTATTTTATGTGTATTTTGTACATGTATTTAAATACAAATTTAACTAATTATATGTGTATTTTGTATATCTATTTTTATACAAATTGAAATTATTGTTGTTGTTTTTTTGTATATATTTTTATACAAATTTTCGTTATTTTGTGTGTATTTTCTATATTTATATTCCTACACATATACGTTCTTTGATCGGAATTTTGTTTATTTATTTTGAAACGAATTTACATTATTTTAGGTGTATTTGGTATATATATTTTTATACTTAATTACATCATTTTATATGTTTTTTTTATGTATATTTTCATAGAAATTTACTCTATTTTATGTGTATTCGTATATATATTTTCATACAAATTTACATTATTTATGTGTATTTTGCATATCTATTTCAATACAAATTTACTTTATTGTAAGTGCATTTTGAATATTTATTTTAATACAAATTAAATTATTTTATGTGTATTTTTGTATATATATTTTTATGCTAATATGCGTTATTATATGGGTATTTTGCGTGTTTATTTTCATACAAATTTACAATATATTATTGATATTCTGTTTATTTATTTTGATACGATTTAACATTAATCTATGTGTATTTTGTATATATATTTTTTTATACATATTTACATTATTTAATGTTTATTTTGTATATATATTTTATCCAAATTTACGTTATTTTATGTGTATTTGTTTATATATTTTTATACAAATTTACATTATTTTATGTGTATTTTGTATATGTATTTCAATACAAATTTGCCTAATTTTATGTGTATTTTGCATATATATTTTCAAACAAATTGAAATAATTTTTTGTGTATTTTTGTATATTTTTTTATACAAATTTTAGTTATTTTATTTGTATTTTCTATATATATTTTCCTACAAATATACATTATTTTATTTTTTTTATTTATTTTGATACGAATTTACATTATTTTATGTGTATTTTGTATAAATATTTTTGTACGTATTTAAATTGTTTTATGTGTATTTTGTATATTCATTTTCATAATAATTAACGTTATTTTATTGTGTGTATTCGTATATAATTTGTTACAAATTTTATACAAATTCATTTTATTTTATGTGTATTTGTATATATATTTTCATACAAATTTACATTATTTCATGTGCATTTTTACATATATTTCATTACAAATTTACCTTATTTTATGTTTATTTTGTATATTTATTTCATTCAATTTTAAATTATTTTATGTGTATATTTGTATTTGTATTTAGGTTATTTTATGTGTATTTTCTATATATATTTTCATCCAATTACATTATTTTATTGGTATTTTTTAAATTTAATTCGATACGAATTTAGATTATTTCATAGGTATTTTCTATACATATTTTTATACGCATTTACATTATTTAATACGTGTTTTGTATATTTATTTTAATGCAAATTACTTTATTTTTTGTGCATTTTTGTACATATGTTGTTATTGAAATTTGCGTTATTTTTTGTGTATTTTGTATATGTTTTCTCATACAAATTTACATTATTTTATTTGTATTTTGTTTATCTATTTTGATACGAATTACATGATTATTTGTATATATTGTATATATCTTTTTATACGTATTTACATTATTTAATGTGTATTTTGACAAATTTGTATAAAAATTTTGATACAAATTTACATTATTTTATGTATGTTGTATATATATTTCAATTCAAATTTAGCTTATTTTATGTGTATTTTGTATATCTATTTTCGTACAAATTTAATTACTTATGTGGATTTTTGTATATAGTGTTATATAAATTTACGTTATTTTATGTGTATTTTGCATATTTATAGTTATACAAATACACATTTTTTTATTAGTATTTTGTTTATTTATTTTGTTACGAATTTACATTATTTTATGTGTATTTTGTATACATTTTTTATACGTGTTTTCTTCATTTTATATGTACTTTGTACATATATTTTTATAGAAATATAAGCTATTTTATGTGTATTCGTATATATATTTTGAAACAAATTTATATTGTTTTATATGTATTTTGCATATCTCTTTCAATACAAATTTATCGTATTGTATGTGCATTTTGTATATATATTTTGATACAAATTTATATTATTTATGTGTATTTTGCATATCTATTTCAATACAAATTTTCTTTATTGTATGTGCCTTTTGTATATTTATTTTAATTCAAATTTAATTATTTTATGTGTATTTTTGTATAAATATTTTTAAACAAATATGCGTTATTATATTGGTATTTTGCATCTTTATTTTCATACAAATTTACATTAGTTTATTGATATTCTGTTTATTTATTTTGATACGATATTACGTTATTCTGTGTATTTTGTATATATATTTTGAGACATATATACATTATTTAATGTATATTTTGTATATATATTTTATGGAAATCTACGTTATCTTATGTGTATTTGTTTATATATTTTCATACAAATTTACATTATTTTATGTGTATTTTGTATATGTATCTCAATAAAAATTTGCCTAATTTCATGTGTATTTTGCATATCTATTTTCAAACAAATTTTAATTATTTTTGTGCATTTTTGTATATATTTTTATACAAGTTTTAGTAATTTTATTTGTATTTTGTATATATATCTTCCTTCAAATATACATTCTTTTAGTGGAATTTTGTTTATCTATTTTGATACGAATTTACATTATTTTGTGTGTATTTTGTATATATTTTTCTATGTATTTACATTATATTATGTGTATT
This sequence comes from Eriocheir sinensis, assembly GCF_024679095.1. Taxonomy (NCBI): domain Eukaryota; kingdom Metazoa; phylum Arthropoda; class Malacostraca; order Decapoda; family Varunidae; genus Eriocheir; species Eriocheir sinensis. Next base: position 395,480 of record NW_026111909.1, read on the forward strand.
TTGTATATATATTTTCATAAAAATTTACGTTATTTTATTGTGTGTATTCGTATATATTTTGATAAAAATTTACAGTATTTTATGTGTTTTTTGCATATCTATTTCAATAAAAATCTACCTTATTGTATGTGTATTTTGTAGATTTATTTTAATACAAATTTAATTATTTTATGTGTATTTTTGTATATATATTTTTTTAAATATGAGTTATTTTATGGTTATTTTGGATCTTTATTTTTATAAATTTTTATATTACGTACATATCTTTTATACGTATTTACATTATTTAATGTGTATTTTGTTTATATATTTCTATACAAATTTACGTTATTATATGTGTATTTGAATATATATTTTGATACAAGTTTATATTATTTTATGTATTTTCTATATTTAATTCAATTCAAATTTAGCTTATTTTATGTGTCTTTTGTATATCTATTTTCATACAAATTTCAATATTTTTGTTTATTTTTGTATATAGTTTTATTCAGTTTTACGTTATTTTATGTGTATTTTGTATATTTATATTTATAAAAGTACACATTCTTTTATTGGCACATTGTTTATTTATTTTGATACGAATTTGCATTATTTTATGTGTATTTTGTATACATTTTCTTATACGTATTTCCTTCATTTTTTGTGTATTTTGTAAATATATTTTTATAGAAATCTACGTTATTTTATGTGTATTCGTATATATATTTTGAAACAAATTTACATTGTTTTATATGTATTTTGCATTTCTTTGGCAATACAAATTTACCTTATTGTATGTGTATTTTGTATATTTATTTTAATACAATTTTTTTTATGTGTATATTTGTATATATATTTTTTTAAAAAATTCGTTATTTATTGGGTATTTTGCTTCTTTATTTTCATACAAATTTACATTATTTTATTAATATTTTGTGTATTTATTTTGATACGATTTTACATTATTCAGTTTGTGTTTTGTATATATATTTTTTATACATATTTACATTATTTAATTTGTATTTTGTATATATATTTTATACAAATTTACGTTATTTTAAGTGTATTTGTTTATGTATTTTTATTCAAATTTACATTATTTTATGTGTATTTTGTATATGTATTTCAATACAAATTTACCTAATTTTATGTGTATTTTGTATATTTATTTTCATACAAATTTAAATTATTTTTGTGTATTTTTGTATATAGTTTTATACAATTTTAGGTTATTTTGTGTGTATTTTGTATATCTATTTTCATTCAAATACACATTCTTTTATTGATATTTTGTTTATTTATTTTGACGCGAATTTACATTATTTAATGTGTATTTTGTATATATATTTTTATACGTATTTACATCATTTCATGTGTATTTTGTATATATATTTCTATAGAAATCTACGTTATTTTATGTGTATTCGTATATATATTTTGAAACAAATTTACACTGTTTTATGTGTATTTTGCATATTTTTTCAATACAAATTTACCTTATTGTATCTGCATTTTGTATATTAATTTTAATACAAATTTAATTATTCTATGTGTATTTTTGTATATGTATTTTTATAAAAATATGGTTTATTTTATGGTTATTTTGCATCTTTATTTTCATACAAATTTATATTATTTTATTGATATTCTGTGTATTTATTTTGATGCGATTTTACATTATTCTATGTGTATTTTGTATATATATTTTATACAAATGTACGTTATTTTATGTGTATTTGTTTTCATTTCATACAAATTTACATTATTTTATGTGTATTTTGTACATGTATTTAAATACAAATTTAACTAATTATATGTGTATTTTGTATATCTATTTTCATACAAATTGAAATTATTGTTGTTGTTTTTTTGTATATATTTTTATACAAATTTTCGTTATTTTATGTGTATTTTCTATATTTATTTTCCTACACATATACGTTCTTTTATCGGAATTTTGTTTATTTATTTTGATACGAATTTACATTATTTTAGGTGTATTTGGTATATATATTTTTATACTTATTTACATCATTTTATATGTATTTTGTATGTATATTTTCATAGAAATTTACTCTATTTTATGTGTATTCGTATATATATATTTTGATACAAATTTACATTATTTATGTGTATTTTGCATATCTATTTCAATACAAATTTACTTTATTGTATGTGCATTTTGAATATTTATTTTAATACAAATTAAATTATTTTATGTGTATTTTTGTATATATATTTTTATGCAAATATGCGTTATTATATGGGTATTTTGCGTCTTTATTTTCATACAAATTTACATTATTTTATTGATATTCTGTTTATTTATTTTGATACGATTTAACATTATTCTATGTGTATTTTGTATATATTTTTTTATACATATTTACATTATTTAATGTTTATTTTGTATATATATTTTATCCAAATTTACGTTATTTTATGTGTATTTGTTTATATATTTTTATACAAATTTACATTATTTTATGTGTATTTTGTATATGTATTTCAATACAAATTTGCCTAATTTTATGTGTATTTTGCATATATATTTTCAAACAAATTGAAATAATTTTTTGTGTATTTTTGTATATTTTTTTATACAAATTTTAGTTATTTTATTTGTATTTTCTATATATATTTTCCTACAAATATATTTTATTTTATTTTTTTTATTTATTTTGATACGAATTTACATTATTTTATGTGTATTTTGTATAAATATTTTTGTAGGTATTTAAATTGTTTTATGTGTATTTTGTATATTCATTTTCATAATAATTAACGTTATTTTATTGTGTGTATTCGTATATATTTTGTTAAAAATTTTATACAAATTCATGTTATTTTATGTGTATTTGTATATATATTTTCATACAAATTTACATTATTTCATGTGCATTTTTACATATATTTCTTTACAAATTTACCTTATTTTATGATTATTTTGTATATTTATTTCATTCAATTTTAAATTATTTTATGTGTATATTTGTATTTGTATTTAGGTTATTTTATGTGTATTTTCTATATATATTTTCATCCAATTACATTATTTTATTGGTATTTTGTTAATTTAATTCGATACGAATTTAGATTATTTCATAGGTATTTTGTATACATATTTTTATACGCATTTACATTATTTAATATGTGTTTTGTATATTTATTTTTATGCAAATGTAATTTATTTTTTGTGCATTTTTGTACATATATTGTTATTGAAATTTGCGTTATTTTTTTAGTATTTTGTATATGTTTTTCTCATACAAATTTACATTATTTTATTTGTATTTTGTTTATCTATTTTGATACGAATTACATGATTATTTGTATATTTTGTATATATCTTTTTATACGTATTTACATTATTTAATGTGTATTTTGTTTATATATTTCTAGACAAATTTGTATAAATATTTTGATACAAATTTACATTATTTTATGTATGTTGTATATATATTTCAATTCAAATTTAGCTTATTTTATGTGTATTTTTTATATCTATTTTCATACAAATTTAATTACTTTTGTGGATTTTTGTATATAGTGTTATATAAATTTACGTTATTTTATGTGTATTTTGTATATTTATTTTTATACAAATACACATTTTTTAATTAGTATTTTGTTTATTTATTGTGATACGAATTTACATTATTTTATGTGTATTTTGTATACATTTTTTATACGTGTTTTCTTCATTTTATGTGTATTTTGTATATATATTTTTATAGAAATCTAAGCTATTTTATGTGTATTCGTATATATATTTTGAAACAAATTTATATTGTTTTATATGTATTTTGCATATCTCTTTCAATACAAATTTATCGTATTGTATGTGCATTTTGTATATTTATTTTAATACAAATTCAAATATTTTATGTGTGTTTGGTATATATATTCTTATAAAAAATGCGTTATTTTATGGGTATTTTGCATCTTAATTTTCATACAAATTTACATTATTTTATTAATATTCTGTGTATTTATTTTGATACGATTTTACATTATTCTATTTGTGTTTTGTATATATTTTTTTATACATATTTACATTATTTAATGTGTATTTTGTATATATATTTCATACAAATTTACGTTATTTTAAGTGTATTTGTTTATATATTTTGATTCAAATTTACATTATTTTATGTGTATTTTGTATATGTATTTCAATACAAATTTACCTAATTCATTTTTTTTTTTCATTTACATTATTCAATGTGTGTTTTGTATATATATTTTTATGCAAATTTACTTTATTTTATATGCATTTTTGTACATATATTTTTATAGAAATTTGCGTTATTTTATATGTATTTGTATATGTTTTCTCATACAAATTTACATTATTTTATTGCTATTTTGTTTATTTATTTTGATACGATTTACATGATTATATTATATGTGTATTTTGTACATATTCTTTATTCGTATTTACATTACTTAATGTGTATTTTGTTTATATATTTTTAAACAATTTTACGTTATTATATGTATTTGTATAAATATTTTGATACAAATTTACTTTATTTTATGTATTTTGTATATACATTTCAATTCAAATTATGCTTATTTTATCTGTATTTTGTATATCTATTTTCATACGAATTTAATTACTTCTCTGTATTTTTGTATATAGATTTATACAAATTTACATTATTTTATGTGTATTTTCTATATTTATATATATACAAATACACATTCTTTTATTGGTATTTTGTTTATTTATTTTATTTATTTATTTGTTTAATTATTTTATGTGTATTTTTTATGCATTTTCTTATACTTATTTACTTCATTTTATGTGTATTTTGTATATATATTTTTAAAGAAATCTACGTTCTTTTATGTGTATTCGTATATATATTTTGAAACAAATCTACATTGTTCTATATGTATTTTGCATATCTATTTCAATACAAATTTACCTTATTGTATGTGCATTTTGTATATTTATTGTAATACAAATTTAAATATTTTATGTGTATTTTGGTATATATATTTTTATAAAAAATGCGTTATTTTTTGGGTATTTTGCATCTTTATTTTCATGCAAATTTACATTGTTTTATTAATATTCTGTGTATTTATTTTTATACGATTTTACTTTGTTCTATTTGTGTTTTGTATATATTTTTTTATACCTATTTACATTATTTAATGTGTATTTAGTATATTTTAAAACAAATTTACATTATTTTATGCGCATCTGTTAAAATATTTTGATACAAATTTACATTTTTTTATGTATTTTGTATATATATTTCAATACAAATTTAGTTTATTTTATGTATATTTTGTATCTCTATTTTCATACAAATTTAAATTACTTTTGTGTATTTTTGTATATAGTTTTATACAAATTTACGTTATTTTATGTTTATTTTGTATATTTATTTTCATACAAATTCACATTCTTCTATTGGTATTTTGTTTATTTATTTTGGTACGAATTTACATTATTTTATGTGTATTTTGTATATATATTTTTATACGTATTTACATCATTTTATGGGTATTTTTTATTTGTATTTTTATAGAAATTTACGTTTTTTTATGTGTATTCGTATATATATTTTGAAACAAATTTACATTGTTTGATGTGTGTTTTGCATATCTATTTCAATACAAATTTATCATATTGTATGTGCATTTTGTATATTTATTTTAATACAAATTTAATTATTTGATGTGTATTTTTGTATATATGTTTTTATAAAAAAAACTTTTTAATGGGTATTTTGCATCTTTATTTTCAGACAAATTTACATTATTTGATTGATATTCTGTGTATTTATTTTGATAAAATTTTACATTGTTATATTATTGATATTCTGTTTATTTATTTTGATACGATTTAACATTATTCTGTGTGTATTTTGTATATATTATTTTTTATACATATTTACATTATTTAATGTTTATTTTGTATATATATTTTATCCAAATTTACGTTATTTTATGTTTATTTGTTTATATATTTTCATATAAATTTATATTATTTTATGTGTATTTTGTATATGTATTTCAAAACAAATTTGCCTAATTTTATGTGTATTTTGCATATCTATTTTCAAACAAATTTAAATTATTATTGTGTATTTTTGTATATATTTTTATTCAAATTTTACTTATTTTATTTGTATTTTGTATATATATTTTCCTGCAAATATACATTCTTTTATTGGAATTTTGTTTATTTATTTTGATACGAGTTTACATAATTTTATGTGTGCTTTGTATACATATTTTTCTACGTATTTAAATTATTTTATGTGTATTTTGTATAAACATTTTCATAAAAATTTACGTTATTTTATTGTGTGTATTCGTATACATTTTGATACAAATTTTATACAAATTCATGCTATTTTATGTGTATTTGTATATATATTTTCATACAAATTTATATTATTTTATGTGTATTTTACATATATTTCACTACGAATTTACCTTATTTTATGTTTATTTTGTATATTTATTTCATTCAATTTTAAATTATTTTATGTGTATATTTGTATATGTATTTAGGTTATCTTATGTGTATTTTCTATATATATTTTCATCCAAAATTACATTATTTTATTGGTATTTTCTTAATTTAAATCGATACGAATTTAGATTATTTCATAGGTATTTTGTATACATATTTTTATACTCATTTACATTATCTAATGTATGTCTAGTATATATATTTTTGTGCAAATTTATTATATGTGCATTTTTGTACATATATTTCAATAGAAATTTGCTATATTTTATGTGTATTTTGTATATGTTTTCTCATACAAATTTACATTATTTTATTGTTATTTTGTTTATTTATTTTGATACGAATTATATGATTATATGTGTATTTTGTACATATTTTTTTATACGTATCTACATTATTTAACGTGTATTTTGTTTATATATTTTTATACAAATTTACGTTATTATATGTGTATTTGAATAAATATTTTGATACAAATTTATTTTATTTTATATATTTTGTATACATATTTCAATTTAAATTTAGCTTATTTTGTTTGTATTTTGTATATCTATTTTCATACAAATTTAATTACTTTTGTGTATTTTTGTATATAATTTTACATAAATATACGTTATTTTATGTGTGTTTTGTATATTTACATTTATACAAATATACATTTTTTTATTGGTATTTTGTTTATATATTTTTCTACGTATTTGCATTATTTTATGTGTATTTTGTATATAGATTTTCATAAAAATCTACGTTATTATATGTGTATTTGTATAAAAATTTTGATACAAATTTTCATTATTTGATGTATTTTGTATATATATTTCAATTCAAATTTAGCTTATCTTATGTGTATTTTGTATATCTATTTTCATACAAATTTAATTACTTTTGTGTATTTTTGTATATAGTTTATACAAATTTACGTTATTTTATGTGTATTTTGTATATCTATATTTATACAAATACACATACTTGTATTGGTATTTTGTTTATTTATTTTGATACGAATTTCCATTATTTTATGTGTATTTTGTATACATTTTTTATACGTATTTACTTCATTTTGTGTGTATTTTGTATATATATTTTATAGAAAACTACGTTATTTTGTGTGAATTCGTATATATATTTTGAAACAAATTTACATTGTTATATATGTATTTTGCATATCTATTTCAATATTCAATATTTCAATTTACCTTTTTGTGTGTGCATTTTGTATATTTATTTTAATACAAATTCAAATATTTTATGTGTATTTTGGTATATATATTTTTATAAAAAATACGTTATTTTATGGGTATTATGCATCTTAATTTTCATACTAATTTACATTATTTTATTAATATTCTGTGTATTTATTTTGATACGATTTTTCATTATTCTATTTGTGTTTTGTAAATATATATTTTTTTTATACATATTTTTATACATTATTTAATATGTATTTTGTTTATATATTTTATACAAATTTACGTTATTTTAAGTGAATTTGTTTATATATTTTCACTCAAATTTAATTATAATTTTATGTGTATTTTGTATATGTATTTCAATACAAATTTTCCTAATTTTATGTGTATTTTGTATATTTATTTTCATACAAATTGTAATTAATTTTGTGTATTTTTGTATATAGTTTTATACAAATTTAGGTTATTTTATGTATATTTCATAAAATAACGTAGATTTCTATAAAAAAATATAAAAAATACACATAAAATGAAGTAAATACGTATAAAAAATGTATACACAATACACGTAAAATAATGTAAACTCGTATCAAAATAAATAAACAAAATGCTAATAAAAGAATGTGTATTTCTATAAATATAAATATTCAAAATACACATAAAATAACGTAAATTTATATAAAACTATATACAAAAATCCACAAAAGTAATTAAATTTGTTTGAAAATAGATATACAAAATACACATAAAATAAGCTAAATTTGAATTGAAACATATATATATCATACATAAAATAATGTAAATTTGTATCAAAATAATTATACAAATACACACATAATAACGTAAATTTGTATAGAAATATATAAAGAAAATACACATTAAATAATGTAATTACGTATAAAAAAATATGTACAAAGTATAAAAATAATCATGTAATTCGTATCAAAATAAATAAACAAAATACCAATAAAATAATGTAAATTTGTATGAGAAAACAATACAAAATACACATAAAATAACGCAAATTTAAAAAAATATATATGTACAAAAATGAACACAAAATAAATTAAATTTGCATAAAAATAAATATACAAAACACACATTAAATAATGTTAATGCGTATAAAAATATGTATACAAAATACCTATGAAATAATCTAAATTCGTATCGAATTAAATTAACAAAATACCAATAAAATAATGTAATTTTGGATGTAAATATATATAGAGGATACACATAAAATAACCTAAATAAAAATACAAATATACACATTAAATAATTCAAAATTGAATGAAATAAAGATACAAAATAAACATAAAATAAGGTAAATTTGTAATGAAATATATGTAAAATTGTACATAAAATAATGTAAATTTGTATGAAAATATATATACAAATACACATAAAATAACATGAATTTGTATAAAATTTGTAACAAATTATATACGAATACACACAATAAAATAAGGTAAATTTTTATGAGAATATATATACAAAATACATATAAAATAATGTAAATAAGTAGAAAAATATGTATACAAAATACACATAAAATAATGTAAATTCGTATCATAATAAATGAACAAAATTCCAATAAAAGAATGTATATATGTACGAAAATATATATACAAAATACAAATGAAATAGCTAAAATTTGTATAAAAATATATACAAAAATACACAAAAAATAATTTAAATTTGTTTGAAAATAGATATGGAAAATACACATAAAATTAGGTAAATTTGTATTGAAATAAATATACAAAACCCACATAAAATAATGTAAATTTGTATGAAAATCCATAAACAAATACACATAAAATAACGTAAATTTGGATAAAATATATATACAAAATATACATTAAATAATTTAAATATGTATAAAAATATATATACAAAATACACATAGAATAAAGTAAAATCGTATCAAAATAAATAAACAGAATATCAATAAAATAATGTAAATTTCTATGAGAATAAAGATACAAAATACCCATATAATAACGTATATTTTTATAAAAATATATATACAAAAATACATTTAAAATAATATTTTTCTTATTAAAATAAATATACAAAATGCACATACAATAAAGTAAATTTGTATTGAAATAGATATGCAAAATACACATCAATAAAGTAAATTTGTATCAAAATATATATACGAATACACATAAAATAGAGTAAATTTCTATGAAAATATACATAGAAAATACATATAAATGATGTAAATAAGTATAAAAATATATATACCAAATATACCTCAAATAATGTAAATAAAAAAAGAAAGTTCCGATAAAAGAACGTATATTTGTAGGAAAATAAATTTAGAAAATACACATTTAAATACATGTACAAAATACACATAAAATAATGAAAATTTGTATAAAATGAAAACAAATACACATAAAGTAACGTATATTTGTATAAAATATATATACAAAATACACATAGAATAATGTAAAATCGAATTAAAATAAATACACAGAATATCAATAAACTAATGTCAATTTCTATGAAAATAAAGATGCAAAATACTCATAATATAATTAAATTTGTATTAAAATTAACCTAAAAAATGCACATACAATACAGTAAATTTGTATTGAAAAAATATGCTAAATACTCATAAAACAGTGTAAATTTGTTTCAAAATATATATACGAATAAACATAAAATAACGAAGATTTCTATAGAAATATATATATACAAAATACACATAAATTGATATAAATACGTATAAAAAAATATATACAAAATCCACATTAAATAATGTAAACTCGCGTCAAAATAAATAACCAAAATAGCAATAAAAGAATGTGTATTTGTATGAAAATAGATATTCAAAATACACATAAAATAACCTAAATTTGTATAAAACTATATACAAAAATACACAAAAATAATTTATATTTGTATGAAAATAAATATACAAAATACACATAAAATTAGGTAAATTTGTATTGAAATATATATACAAAATACACTTAAAATGATGTAAATTTGAATGAAAATATATAAACAAATACTCTTAAAATAACGTAAATTTGTATTAAATGTATATACAAAATAAACATTAAATAATGTAAATATGTATAAAAATATATATACAAAACACAAATAGAATAATATAAAATCGTATCAAAATATATACACAGAATATTAATAAAATAATGTAAATTTGTATGAAAATTAAGATGCAAAATACCTATAAAATAACGCCCTTTTTATAAAATTGTATATACCAAAATACACATAAAATATTTGACTTTGTATTAAAATAAATATATAAAATGCACATACAATAAGGTAAATTTGTATTAAAATAGATATGCAAAATACATATAAAACAATGTAAATTTGTTTCAAAATATATATACGAATACACTTAAAATAACTTAGATTTCTATAAAAATATATATGCAAAATACACATAAAATAAAAAATATACGTAAAAAAAAATGTATACAAAATACACATAAAATAATGTATAAATACGTATAAATATAAATAAACAAAATACCACTAAAAGAATGTGTATTTGTATACATATAAATATACAAAAAGCAAATAAAATAAAGTAAATTTATATAAAACTATATACAAAAATACACAGAAGTAATTAAATTTGTATGAAAATAGATATACAAAATACACACAAAATAAACTAAATTTGAATTGAAATATATATACATAATACATAAAATAAAGTAAAATTGTATCAAAACATTTTTAACAAATACACAATAATAACGTAAATTTGTATAAAAATATATAAAGAAAATACACATTAAATAATGTAAATACGTATAAAAAAAATATGTACAAAATACACATATAATCATGTAATTCGTATCAAAATAAATAAACAAAAAACCAATAAAATAATGTAAATTTGTATGAGAAAACATATACAAAATACACATAAAATAACGCAAATTTCTATAAAAATATATGTACAAAAATGCACATAAAATTAATTTGCATAAAAAAATATATTCAAAACACACATTAGATAATGTAAAGGAGTATAAAAATATGTATACAAAACACCTATGAAATAATCTAAATTCGTATCGAGTTAAAATAAGAAAATATCAGTAAAATAATGTTATTTTGGATGAAAATACATATAGAAAACACACATAAAATAACCTAAATACAAATACAAATATACACATTAAATAATTTAAAATTGAATGAAATAAATATACAAAATAAACATAAAATAAGGTAAATTGTAATGAAATATATATAAAAATACACATAAAATAATATAAATTTGTATGAAAATATATATGCAAATACACATGAAATAACATGAATTTGTATAAAATTTGTAACAAAATATATACGAATACACACAATAAAATAACGTCAATTTTTACGAAAATGTATATATAAAATACACATAAAATAATTTAAATACGTAGAAAATATATATACAAAATACACAAAATAATGTAAATTCGTAACAAAATAAATACACAAAATTCCAATAAAAGAATGTATATTTGTAGGAAAATATATATACAAAATACAAATAAGAAACTAAAATTTGTATAAAAATATATACAAAATACAAAAAAATAATTTAAATTTGATTGAAAATAGATATGCAAAATACACATAAAGTTAGGCAAATTTGTATTGAAATACATATACAAAACTCACATAAAATAATGTAAATTTTTATGAAAATATATAAACAAATACACATAAAATAACGTAAATTTGGATAAAATATATATAAAAAATATACATTAAATATTTTAAATATGTATAAAAATATATTATATTATATATATTTTTTATTGAAATTTGTGTTATTTATGTGTATTTTGTATATGTTTTCTCATACAAATTTACATTATTTTATTGGTATTTTGTCTATTTATTTTGATACGAATTACATGAATATTTGTGTATTTTGTACATATTTTATTTATACGTATTTACATTATTTAATGTGTATTTTGTTTATATATTTTTATACAAATTTACGTTATTATATATGTATTTGTATAAGTATTTTGATACAAATTTACATTATTTTATGTATTTTGTATATATATTTCAATTCATATTTAGCTTTTTTATGTGTATTTTGTATATCTATTTTCATACAAATTAATTACTTCTATGTATTTTTGTATATAGTTTTATATAAATTTACGTTATTTCATGTGTATTTTGTATATTTATATTTATACAAACACACATTCTTTTATTAGTATTATATTTATTTATTTTGATACAAGTTTACATTATTTTATGTGTGTTTTGTATTAATTTTTTTAAACGTATTTACTTAATTATATATGTATTTTGTATATATATTTTTATTGAAATCTACGTTATTTTATGTGTATTCCTTTATATATTTTGAAACAAATTTACATTGTTTTATATGTATTTTGCGTATCTATTTCAATACAAATTTACCTTATTGTATGTGCATTTTGTATATTTATTTTAATACAAAATCAAACATTTTATGTGTTTTCGTATATATATTTTTATAAAAAATGCGTTATTTTATGAGTATTTTCCATCTTAATTTTCATACAAATTTACATTATTTTACTAAAATTTTGTGTATTTATTTTGATACGATTTTACATTATTCTATTTGTGTTTTGTATATATTTTTTTAAACATATTTACATTATTTAATGTGTATTTTGTATATATATATATATATATATATATATATATATATATATATATATATATATATATATATATATATATATATATATATATATATATATATATATATATATATATATATATATATATATTTGTATATTTATTTTAATACAAAATCAAACATTTTATGTGTTGTCGTATATATATTTTTATAAAAAATGCGTTATTTTATGGGTATTTTCCATCTTAATTTTCATACAAATTTACATTATTTTACTAATATTTTGTGTATTTATTTTGATACGATTTTACATTATTCTATTTGTGTTTTGTATATATAGTTTTTATACATATTTACATTATTTAATGTGTATTTTGTATATATATTTGATACACGTTATTTTAAATGTATATGTTTATATATTTTCATTCAAAATTACATTATTTTAAGTGTATTTGGTATATGTATGTCAAAACAAATTTTCCTAATTTTATGTGTATTTTGTATATTTATTTTCATACAAGTTTAAATTATTTTTGTGTTTTTTTGTATATTGTTTTATACAAATTTAGGTTATTTTATGTGTATTTTGTATATCTATTTTCATACATTCTTTTCATGATATTTTGTTTATTTATTTTGACACGAATTAACATTATTTAATGTGTATTTTCTATATATATTTTTATACGTATTTACATCATTTCCTGTGTATTTTGTATATATATTTCTATAGAAATCTACGTTATTTTATGTGTATTCGTATATATATATTGAAAAAAATCTACAATGTTTTATGTGTATTTTGCATATTTTTCAATACAAATTTACCTTATTGTATGTGCATTTTTTATATTAATTTTAATACAAATTTGATTATTTTATTTGTATTTTTGTATATTTATTTTAATAAATATATGCTTTATTTATGGGTCTTTTGCATCTTTATTTTCATACAAATTTACATTATTTTATTGATATTCTGTGTATTTATTTTGATATGATTTTACATTATTCTATGTGTATTTTGTATATATATATATATATATATATATATATATATATATATATATATATATATATATATATATATATATATATATATATATATATAGATATATATATATATATATATTTTATATAAAATGTACGTTATTTTATGTGTATTTGTTTTCATTTTATACAAATTTATATTATTTTATGTGTTTTTTGTACATGTATTTAAATACAAATTTAACTAGTTATATATGTATTTTCTACATCTATTTTGTATGTATATTTTCATAGAAATTTACTCTATTTTATGAGTATTCCTATATATATTTTGATACAAATTTACATTATTGATGTGTATTTTGCATATCTATTTCAATACAAATTTACTTTATTGTTTGTGCATTTTGTATATTTATTTTAATACAAATTTAATTATTTTATATGTATTTTTGTATATATATTTTTATGCAAATATGCGTTATTATATGGATATTTTGCATCTTTATTTTCATACAAATTTACATTATTTTATTTATATTCTGTTTATTTATTTAGATACGATTTAACATTATTCTATGTGTATTTTGTATATATTTTTTAATACATATTTACATTATTTAATGTTTATTTTGTATATATATATATATATATATATATATATATATATATATATATCTATATATTTATATATATATATATATATATATATATATAGTATATATATATATATATATATATATATATATATATATATATATCTAGATATATTTATATATATATCTATATATATATATATATATATATATATATATCTATATATATATATTATCCAAATTATCATTATTTTATGTGTATTTGTTTATATATTTTCATACAAATTTGCATTATTTTATGTGTATTTTGTATATATTTTTCTACGTATTTAAATTATTTTGTGTATTTTGTATATACATTTTCATAAAAAAATTACGTTATTTTATTGTGTGTATTCGTATATATTTTGATGCAAATTTTATACAAATTCATGTTATTTAATGTGTATTTGTATATATATTTTCATACAAATTTATATTATTTTATGTGCATTTTTACATATATTTCATTACAAATTTACCTTATTTTATGTTTATTTTGTATATTTATTTCATTCAATTTTAAATTATTTTATGAGTATATTTGTATTTGTATTTAGGTTATTTTATGTGCATTTTCTATATATATTTTCATCAAAAATTACATTATTTTATTGGTATTTTGTTAATTTAATTCGAAACGAATTTAGATTATTTCATAGGTATTTTGTGTACATATTTTTATACGCATTTACATTATTTAATATGTGTTTTGAATAGTTATTTTTTGCAAATCTACTTTATTTTATGTGCATTTTTGTACATATTTTGTTATTGAAATTTGCTTCATTTTTTGTGTATTTTGTATATGTTTTCTCATACAAATTTACATTATTTTATTGGTATTTTGTTTATCTATTTTGATACGAATTACATGATTATTTGTATATTTTGTACATATTTTTTTATACGTATTTACATTATTTAATGTGTATTTTGTTTATATATTTCTAGACAAATTTGTATAAATATTTTGATAAAAATTTACATTATTTTAAGTATGTTCTATATATATTTCAATTCAAATTTAGCTTATTTTATGTGTATTTTGTATATCTATTTTCATACAAATTTAATTACTTCTGTGGATTTTTGTATATAGTTTTATATAAATTTACGTTATTCTATGTTTATTATATATATTTATATATATACAAATACACATTCTTTTATTAGTATTTTGTTTATTTATTTTGATACGAATTTACATTATTTTATGCGTATTTTGTATACATTTTTTTATACGTGTTTACTTCATTTTATGTGTATTTTGTATATATATTTTTAGAGAAATCTAAGTTATTTTATGTGTATTCGTATATATATTTTGAAAGAAATTTATATTGTTTTATATGTATTTTGCATATCTCTTTCAATACAAATTTATCGTATTGTATGTGCATTTTGTATATTTATTTTAATCCAAATTCAAATATTTATGTGTGTTTTGGTATATATATTTTAAAAAAAGATGCGTTATTTTATGGGTATTTTGCATCTTAATTTTCATACAAATTTACATAATTTTAAAATATTCTCTGTATTTATTTTGATACGATTTTACATTATTTTATTTGTGTTTTGTATATATTTTTTATACATATTTACATTATTTAATGTGTATTTTATATATATATTTTATACAAGTTTACGTTATTTTAAGTGTATTTGTTTATGTTTTTTAATTGAAATTTACATTATTTTATTTTATTTTATTTATTATTTTTTTTTTTTACAGCTAAGGAGACAGCTCAAGGGCGCAAAGAAAAAAAAAAAAAAAAAAGGCCCGCTACTCACTGCTCCCGAACAGAGGTTAAAGGAGTGTCCAAAATCAGAGGTTAATTTCGGGAGGAGAGGTGTCCTGATACCCTCCTCTTGAAAGAGTTCAAGTCGTAGGCAGGAGGAAATACAGATGAAGGAAGATTGTTCCAGAGTTTACCAGCGTGAGGGATGAAAGAGTGAAGATGCTGGTTAACTCTTGCATAAGGGTTTGGACAGTATAGGGATGAGCATGAGTAGAAAGTCGAGTGCAGCGGGGCCGCGGGAGGGGGGGAGGCATGCAGTTAGCAAGTTCAGAAGAGCAGTCAGCGTGGAAATATCGATAGAAGATAGAAAGAGAGGCAACATTGCGGCGTAATTTAAGAGGTAGAAGACTATCAGTATGAGGAGGAGAGCTGATGAGACGAAGAGCCTTAGCCTCCACTCTGTCCAGAAGAGCTGTGTGAGTGGAGCCCCCCCACACATGAGATGCATACTCCATACGAGGGCGGACAGGGCCCCTGTATATGGACAGCAACTGTGCAGGGGAGAAGAACTGGCGGAGACGGTACAGAACGCCCAGCCTCGAGGAAGCTGATTTAGTAAGAGATGAGATATGAAGTTTCCAGTTAAGATTTTGAGTTAAGGATAGACCGAGGATGTTTAGTGTTGAGGAAGGTGATAGCTGGGTGTTATCAAAGAATAGGGGATAGTTGTTTGGAAGATTGTGTTGAGTGGATATGTGGAGAAACTGTGTTTTTGAGGCGTTGAAGGACACCAGGTTCTTCTTGCCCCAATCGGAAATAATAGTAAGGGCTGAGGCTAAGCGTTCTGCAGCCTCCAGCCTTGAGTCGTTAAGTTCCTGAAGGGTGGGTCTTCTATTAAAAGAAGTTGAATAATGCAGAGTGGAATCATCGGCGTAGGAATGGATGGGACAGTTCGTTTTGGAAAGAAGATCATCAATGAACAACAGAAAAAGAGTGGGAGATAGGACAGAACCCTGTGGGGCACCACTGTTAATAGATTTAGGGGAAGAACAGTGACCGTCTACCACGGCAGAAATAGAACGGTCAGAAAGGAAACTGGAGATAAAGGTACAGAGAGAAGGATAGAAACCGTAGGAGGGTAGTTTAGAAAGCAAAGATTTGTGCCAGACCCTATCAAAAGCTTTTGATATGTCCAGCGCAATAGCAAAAGTTTCACCGAAACGGGTAAGAGAGGATGACCAAGAGTCAGTTAAGAAGGCTAGGAGATCACCAGTAGAACGCCCCTTGCGGAACCCATACTGGCGATCAGATAGAAGGTCAGAAGTGGAAAGGTGCTTTTGAATCTTCCGGCTAAGGATTGATTCAAAAGCTTTAGATAGACAAGAAAGTAAAGCAATAGGACGGTAGTTTGAGGGATTGGAGCGGTCACCCTTCTTAGGTACAGGCTGTATGAAGGCATACTTCCAGCAAGAAGGAAAGGTAGATGTTGACAGGCAGAGGCGAAAGAGTTTGACCAGGCAGGGTGACAGCACGGAGGCACAGTTTTTAAGGACAATAGGAGGCACTCCATCAGGTCCATAAGCCTTCTGAGGATTGAGAAAACATCATTTTGAAGAATCTTTATAACAGGCATAAAGGAGTCAGAGGGGGGATGAGTAGGAAGAATATGCCCAGAATCGTCCAGAGTGGAGTTTTTAGAAAAAGTTTGAGAGAAGAGTTCAGCCTTAGAGATAGATGAGACGGCAGTGTTGCCGTCAGGACTGAGGAGTGGAGGGAAAGATGAAGAAGTGAAGTTGGAGGAGATGTTTTTGGCTAGATGCCAGAAGTCACGGGAAGAGTTAGAGAAAGCAAGGTTTTGACATTTTTGGTTAGTCGGAGAATAGATTTGGCACGATTTCGGGCAGAAATGTAAAGTTCATAATTAGCATTAGTTTGAAGGCTCTGGTACCTTTTGTGAGCTACATCTCTATAATTGACAGCACTAGAACAAGCATGATTAAACCAAGGCTTTTTAGCGTGAGGAGAAGAGAAAGAACGAGGAATGTATGCCTCCATTCCAGAGACAATCACCTCTGTGATGCGCTGAGCACACACAGAGGGGTCTCTATCCTGGAAGCAATAATCATTCCACGGGAAATCGGAAAAGTACATCCTCAGGTCGTCCCACCGAGCTGAAGCAAAATGCCAGAAGCATCGCCTCTTCGGTGGGTCCAGAGGGTGTACAGGAGCGATAGGACAGGATGCAGAAATAAGATTGTGATCGGAGGAGCCCAACGGAGAGAACAGTTTGACAGAATAAGCAGAAGGGTTTGAGGTAAGGAAGAGGTCTAGAATGTTGGGCCGATCTCCAAGACGGTCGGGAATACGTGTAGGGTGCTGGACCAACTGCTCTAGGTCGTTGAGGATAGCAAAGTTGTAGGCTTGTTCACCAGGATGGTCAGTGAAAGAGGATGAAAGCCAAAGCTGGTGGTGAACATTGAAATCTCCTAGGATGGAGATTTCAGCGAAGGGAGAGTGGGTCAAGATGTTTATTTATTTTGACACGAATTTACATTATTGATTGAGTATTTTGTATAAATATTTTTATACGTATTAACCTCATTTCATGTGTATTTTGTAGATATATTTCTATAGAAATCTACGTTATTTTATGTGTATTCGTATATATATTTTGAAACAAATTTTCTTTGTTTTATGTGTATTTTGCATATTTTTTCAATACAAATTTACCTTATTGTATGTGCATTTTTTATTTTAATTTTAGTAGAAATTTAATTATTCTATGTGTATTTTTGTATATGTATTTTTATAAAAATCTGCTATATTTTATGGGTATTTTGCATCTTTATTTTCATACAAATTTACATTATTTTATTGATATTCTATGTATTTTTTTTGATACGATTTTACGTTATTCTATATGTATTTTGTATATATATTTTATACAAATGTACGTTATTTTATGTGTATTTGTTTTCATTTCATACAAATTTACATTATTTTATGTGTATTTTGTACATGTATTTAAATACAAATTCAACTAATTATATGTGTATTTTGTATATCTATTTTCATACAAATTGAAACGATTTTTTTGTATTTTTATGTATATTTTTATACAAATTTTCGTCATTTTATGTGCATTTTGTATATTTATTTTTCAACAAATATACGTTTTTTTATCGGAGTTTTGTTTATTTATTTTGATAGGAATTTATACTATTTTAGGTGTATTTCGTATATATATTTTTATACTTATTTACATCATTTATATTTATTTTGTATGTATATTTTCACAGAAATTTACTCTATTTTATGTGTATTCGTATATATATTTTGATACAAATTTACTTTATTGATGTGTATTTTGCATATTTATTTCAATACAAATTTACTTTATTGTATGTGCATTTTGTATATATATTTTAATACAAATTTAATTATTTTATGTTTTTTTGTATGTATATTTTGGTACAAATATGCTTTATTATAATGGTATTTTGCATCTTTATTTTCATACAAATTTACATTATTTTATTGATATTCTGTTCATTTATTTTGATACGATTTTGTATTATTCTATGTGTATTTTGTAAATATATTTTTATACATATTTACATTATTTAATGTATATTTTGTATATATATTTTATGCAAATTTACGTTATTTTATGTGTATTTGTTTATATATTTTCATACAATTTTACATTATTTAATGTGTATTTTGTATATGTATTTCAATACAAATTTGCCTAATTTTATGTGTAGTTTGCATATCTATTTTGAAACAAATCTAAATTATTTATGTGTATTGTTGTATATATTTTTATACAAATTTTTGTTATTTTATTTGTATTTTGTATATATATTTTCCTACATATATACATTCTTATATTGGAATTTTGTTTATTCATTTTGATACGAATTTACATTATTTTATGTGTATTTTATATATATATTTTTCTACGTATTTACATTATCTTATGTGTATTTTGTATATATATTTTCAAAAAAATTTACGTTATTTTATTGTGTTTATTCGTATATATTTTGATACAAATTTTATACAAATTCATGTTATTTTATGTGTATTTGAATATACATTTTCATACAAATTTACATTAATTTATGTGTATTTTTACATATATTTCATTACAAATTTACCTTATTTTATGTTTATTTTGTATATACATTTCTTTGAATTTTAAATTATTTGATTTGTATATTTGTATTTGTATTTAGGTTATTTTATGTGTATTTTCTATACATATTTTCATCCAAAATTACATTATTTTATTCGTGTTTTGTTAATTTAATTCGATACGAGTTTAAAATTATTTCATAGGTATTTTGTATACATATTTTTATACGCATTTACATTATTTCATGTGTGTTTTGTATATATATTTTTAAGCAAATTTACTTTATTTTATTTGCATTTTTGTACATATATTTTTATAGAAATTTGCGTTATTTTATGTGTATTTTGTATATGTTTTCTCATACAAATTTACATTATTTTATTGGTATTTTGTTAATTTATTTTGATACGAATTACATGATTCTATGTGTATTTTGTACATATTTCTTATACGTATTTACATTATTGAATGTGTTTTGTTTATGTTTTTATACAAATTTATTTATTATATGTGTATTTGTATAAATATTTTGATACAAATTTACATTGTTTTATGTATTTTATATATATATATATATATATATATATATATATATATATATATATATATATATATATATATATATATATATATATATATATATATATTTTTTTTTTAATTCAAATTTAGCTTATTTTATGTGTATTTTATATCAATTTTCATAGAAATTTAATAACTTTTGTGTGTTTTTGTATATAGTTTTATATAAATTTACGTTATTTTATGTGTATTTTGTATATTTATATTTATACAAATACACATTCTTTTAGGGTATTTTCTTAATTTGTTTTGATACGAGTTTACATTATTTTATATATAATTTGTATACATTTTTTTTATATGTATTTACTTCAATTTATGTGTATTTTGTATATATATCTTTATAGAAATCTACGTTATTTTATGTGTATTCGTGTATATGTTTTTAAACAAATTTACATTGTTTTATATGTATTTTACATATCTATTTCAATACAAATTTACCTTATTGTATGTGCATTTTATATATTTATTTTAATACAAATATATATATATATATATATATATATATATATATATATATATATATATATATATATATATATATATATATATATATATATATATATATATATATATATATATATATATACATACATATATATATATATATATATATATATATATATATATATATATATATATATATATATATATATTTTTTTTTTTTTTATAAAAAAATCGTTATTTTATGGGTATTTTGCTTCTTTATTTTCATACAAATTTACATTATTTTATTAATATTCTGTGTATTTATTTTGATACGATTTTACATTATTCTATTTGTGTCCTATATATACTTTTTTATACATATTTACATTATTTAATGTGTATTTTGTATATATATTTTATACAAATTTACGTTATTTTAAGTGTATTTGTTTATGTATTTTAATTGAAATTTGCACTATTTTATGTGTATTTTCTATATGTATTTCAATACAATTTTACCTAATTTTATGTGTATTTTGTATATTTATTTTCATACAAATTTATATTATTTTTGTGTATTTTTGTATATAGTTTTATACAAACTTAGGTTATTTTATGTGTATTTTATATATCTATTTTCATACAAATACACTTTCTTTTATTGATATATTGTTTATTTATTTTGACGCGAATTTACATTATTTAATGTGCATTTTGTATATATATTTTTATACGTATTTACATCATTTCATGTGTATTTTGTATATATATTTCTATAGAAATGTATGTTATTTTATGTGTATTCGTATATATATTTTGAAACAAATTTACACTGTTTTATGTGTATTTTGGATATTTTTTCAATACAAATTTACCTTATTTTATGTGCAATTTGTATATTAATTTTAATACAAATTTAATTATTCTATGTGTTTTTTTGTATATGTATTTTTATAAAAATATGATTTATTTTATGGGTATTTTGCATCTTTATTTTCATACAAATTTACATTATTTTATTGATATTCTGTGTATTTATTTTGATACGATTTTACATTATTCTATGTGTATTTTGTATACATATTTTATACAAATGTCCGTTATTTTATGTGTATTTGTTTTCATTTCATACAAATTTACATTATTTAATGTGTATTTTGTACATGTATTTAAATACAAATTTAACTAATCATATGTGTATTTTGTATATCTATTTTCATACAAATTGAAATTATTTATGTTTTTTTTGTATATATTTTTATACAAATTTTCGTTATTTTATGTGTATTTTGTATATTTATTTTCCTACAAATATACGTTCTTTTATGGGAATTTTGTTTATTTATTTTGATACGAATTTACATTATTTGAGGTGTATTTTGTATATATATTTTTATACTTATTTAACTCATTTTACATGTATTTTGTATGTAGATTTTCATAGTAATTTACTTTATTTTATGTGTATTCGTATATATATTTTGATACAAATTTACATTATTTATGTGTATTTTGCATATCTATTTCAATACAAATTTACTTTAATGTATGTGCATTTTGTATATTTATTTTAATACAAATTAAATTATTTCATGTGTATTTTTGTATATATGTTTTTATGCAAATATGCGTTATTATATGGGTATTTTGCATCTTTTTTTTCATACAAATTTACATTATTTTATTGATATTCTGTTTATTTATTTTGATACGATTTAACATTATTCTATGTGTATTTTGTATATATATTTTTTATACATATATACATTATTTAATGTTTATTTTGTATATATATTTTATCCAAATTTACTTTATTTTATGTGTATTTGTTTATATATTTTCATACAAATTTACATTATTTTATGTGTATTTTGTATATGTATTTCAATACAAATTTGCCTAATTTTATGTGTATTTTGTATATCTATTTTCAAACAAATTTACATTATTTTTGTGTATTTTTTTATATATTTTTATACATATTTTAGTTATTTTATTTGTATTTTGTAAGTATATTTTCCTACATATATACATTCTTTTATTGGAATTTTGTTGATTTATTTTGATACGAATTTACATTACTTTATGTTTTTTTTGGATTATTTTATATGTATTTTGTATATATATTTTCATAGAAATTTACGTTATTTTCTTGTGTGTATTCGTATATATTTTGATACAAATTTTATACAAATTCATGTTATTTTATATGTATTTGAATATATATTTTCATATAAATTTACATTATTTTATGTGTATTTTTACATATATCTCATTAAAAAATTTCTTTATTTTATGTTTATTTTATATATTCATTTCATGCAATTTTAAATTATTTTGTGTATATTTGTTTTTGTATTTAGGTTATTTTATGTGTATTTTTTATATATATTTTCATCCAAAATTAGATTATTTTATTGGTATTTTGTTAATTTAATTCGATATGAATTTAGATTATTTCAAAGGTATTTTGTATACATGTTTTTATACGCATTTACATTATTTAATGTGTGTTTTGTATATATATTTTTATGCAAATTCACTTTATTTTATGTGCATTTTTGTAAATATATTTTTAAAGAAATTAGCGTTATTTTATGTGTATTTTGTATTTGTTTTCTCATACAAATTTACATTATATTATTGGTATTTTGTTTATTTATTTTGATACGAATTAGATGATTATATGTGTATTTTGTACATATTTTTTTATACGTATTTACATTATTTAATGTGTATTTTGTTTATGTGTTTTTATACAAATTTACGTTATTATATGTGTATTTGTATAAATATTTTGACACAAATTTATATTATTTGATGCATTTTGTATATATATATATATATATATATATATATATATATATATATATATATATATATATATATATATATATATATATATATATATATATATCGGTATATATATATATATATATATATATATATATATATATATATATATATATATATATATATATATATATATATATATATATATTTCAATTCAAACTTAGCTTATTTTATGTGTATTTTGTATATCTATTTTCATACAAATTTAACTACTTTTGTATATTTTTGTATATAGTTTTATATAAATTTACGTTATTTTATGTGTATTTTGTATATTTATATTTATACAAATACACATTCTTTTATTGGTATTTTGTTTATTTATTTTGATACGAATTTACATTATTTTATGTGTATTTTTTATACATTTTTTGATACGTATTTACTTCATTTTATGTGTATTTTGTATATATATTTTTATAGAAATCTACGTTATTTTATGTGTATTCGTATTTATATTTTGAAAGAAATTTGCATTGTTTCATATGTATTTTGCATATCTATTTCAATATAAATTTACCTTATTGTATGTGCATTTTGTATATTTATTTTAATACAAATTAAAAAAAAATTATATGTATTTTGGTATGTATATATTTATATAAAAATGTGTTATTTTATGGGTATTTTGCTTCTTTATTTTCATACAAATTTACATTATTTTATTAATATTATGTGTATTTATTTTGATACGATTTTACAATATTCTATTTCGGTTTTGTATATATTTTTTTATACATATTTACATTGTATTTTGTATCTATATTTGATACAAATTTACGTTATTTTAAGTGTATTTGTTTATGTATTTTCATTCAAATTTACATTATTTTATGTGTAATTGGTAAATGTATTTCAATACAAATTTACCTAATTTTATGTGTATTTTGTATATTTATTTTCAAACAAATTTAAATTATTTTTGTGTATCTTTGTATATAGTTTTATACAAATATACGTTATTTTATGTGTATTTTGTATATCTATTTTCATACAAATACACATTCTTTTATTGATATTTTTTTTTGACACGAATTTACATTATTTAATGTCTATTATGTATATTTATTTTTATACGTATTTATAGCATCTCATATGTATTTTATATATATATTTCTATAAAAATCTGCGTTATTTTATGTGTATTCGTATATATATTTTGAAACAAATTTACATAGTTTTATGTGTATTTTGCATATTTCTTAAATACAAATTTACCTTATTGTTTGTGCATTTTGTATATTAATTTTAATACAAATTTAATTATTGAATGTGTATTTTTGTATATGTATTTTTATAAAAATATGCTTTATTTTATGGGTATTTTGTATCTTTATTTTCATACAAAGTTACATTAGTTTATTGATATTCTGTGTATTTATTTTGATACGATTTTACAGTATTCTGTGTGTATTTTGTATATATATTTTATACAAATGTACGTTAATTTTTGTGTATTTGTTTTCATTTCATACAAATTTACATTATTTTATGTGTATTTTGTACATGTATTTAAAGACAAATTTAACTAATTATATGTGTATTTTGTATATCTATTTTCATACAAATTGAAATTATTTTTGTGTTTTTTTTTATATATTTTTATACAAATTTTCGTTATTTTATGTGTATTTTGTATATTTATTTTCCTACAAATATACGTTCTTTAATCGGAATTTTGTTTGTTTATTTTGATACGAATTTACATTATTTTAGGTATTTGGTATATATATTTTTTTACTATTTACATCATTTTATATGTATTTTGTATGTATATTTTCATAGAAATTTACTCTATTTTATGTGTATTCGTATATATATTTTGATACAAACTTACATTATTGATGTGTATTTTGCATATCTATTTCAATACAAATTTACTTTACTGTATGTGCATTTTGTGTATCTATTTCAATACAAATTTACTTTACTGTATGTGCATTTTGTATATTTATTTCAATACAAATTTAATTATTTCATGTGTATTTTTGTATATATATTTTTATGCATTTATGCGTTATTATATGGGTATTTTGCATCTTTATTTTCATACAAATTTATATTATTTTATTGATATTCTGTTTATTTATTTTCATACGATTTAACATTATGCTATGTGTATTTTGTATATATATTTTTATACTTATTTACATTATTTAATGTATATTTTGTATATATATATTTTATCCAAATTAACGTTACTTTATGTTTATTTTTTTATATATTTTCATACAAATTTACATTATTTTATGTGTATTTTGTATGTGTATTTCAATGCAAATTTGCCTAACTTTATGTGTATTTTTCATATCTATTTTTAAACAAATTAAAAAAAATTTGTGTATTTTTGTATTTATTTTTATACAAATTTTAGTTATTTTATTTGTATTTTGTATATATATTTTCCTACAAATATACATTCTTTTATTGGAATTTTGTTTATTTATTTTTATACGAGTTTACATTATTTTATGTGTATTTTGTATATATATTTTTCTATGTATTTACATTATTTTATGTGTATTTTGTATATATATTTTAATAAAAATTTACATTATTTTATTGTGTGATTCGTATTTATTTAAATACAAATTTTATACAAATTCATGTTATTTTATGTGTATTTATATATATATTTTCATACAAATTTATATTATTTTATGTGTATCTTTACATATTTTTTATTACAATTTTACTTTATTTTATGATTATTTTGTTAATTTATTTCATTCAATCTTAAAATATTTTATGTGTATATTTGTATTTGTATTTAGGTAATTTTATGTGTATTTTCTATATATATTTTCACCCAAAATTACATTATTTTATTGGTATTTTCTTAATTTAACTCGATACGAGTTTAGATTTTTTCATAGGTATTTTGTATACATATTTTATACTCATTTACATTATCTAATGTGTGTTTTGTATATATATTTTTTATGCAAATTTACTTTATTTTATGTGCATTTTTGTACATATATTTTTATAGAAATTTGCGTTATTTTATGAGTATTTTGTATATGTTTTCTCATACAAATTTACATTATTTTATTGGTATTTTATTCATTTATTTTGATACGAGTTACATGATTATATGTGTATTTTGTACATATTTTTTTATACGTATTTACATTATTTAATGTGTATTTTGTTTATATATTTTTATACAAATTCACGTTATTATATGTATATTTGTATAAATATTTTGATACAAATTTACATTGTTTTATGTATTTTGTATATATATTTCAATTCAAATTTAGCTTATTTTATGTGTATTTTGTATATCTATTTTCATACAAATTTAACTACTTCTGTGTATTTTTGCATATAGTTTTATGTAAATTTACATTATTTTATGTGTATTTTGTATGTTTATATTTATACAAATACACATTTTTTATTGGTATTTTGATTATATATTTTGATACGAATTTGCATTATTTTATGTGTTTTTTGTATACATTTTCTTATACGTATTTACTTCATTTTATGTGTATTTCGTATATATATTTTTATAGAAATCTACGTTATTTTATGTGTATTCGTATATATATTTTGAAACAAATTTACATTGTTTTATATGTATTTTGCATATCTGTTTCAATACAAATATACCTTATTGTATGTGTATTTTGTATATTTATTTTAATACAAATTTAATTTTTTTATGTGTATATTTGTATATATATTTTTATAAAAAAAGGCGTCATTTATTGGGTATTTTGCTTCTCTATTTTCATACAAATTTACATTATTTTATTAATATTCTGTGTATTTATTTTGATACGATTTTATATTATTCTATTTGTGTTTTGTATACATTTTTTTTATACATATTTACATTATTTAATTTGTATTTTGTATATATATTTTATATACAAATTTACGTTATTTAAAGTGTATTTGTTTATGTATTTTTATTCAAATTTACATTATTTTATGTGTATTTTGTATATGTATTTCAATACAAATTTACCTAATTTTTTGTGTATTTTGTATATTTATTTTCATACAAATTTAAATTATTTTTGTGTATTTTTGTATATAGTTTTATACAATTTTAGGGTATTTTATGTGTATTTTGTATATCTACTTTCATACAAATACACATTCTTTTATTGATATTTTGTCTATTTATTTTGACGCGTATTTACATTATTTAATGTGTATTTTGTATATATATTTTTTATACGTATCTACATAATTTCATGTGCATTTTGTATATATATTTCTATAGAAATCTACGTTATTTTATGTGTATTCGTATATATATTTTGAAACAAATTTACACTGTTTTATGTGTATTTTGCATATTTTTTCAATACAAATTTACGTTATTGTATCTGAATTTTGTATATTAATTTTAATACAAGTTTAATTATTCTATGTGTATTTTTGCATATGTATTTTTATAAAAAATATGGTTTATAATTTGGTTATTTTGCATCTTTATTTTCGTACAAATTTATATTATTTTATTGATATTCTGTGTATTTATTTTGATGCGATTTTACATTATTCTATGTGTATTTTGTATATATATTTTATACAAATGTACGTTATTTTATGTGTATTTGTTTTTATTTCGTACAAATTTACATTATTTTATGTGTATTTTGTACATGTATTTAAATACAAATTTAACTAATTATATGTGTATTTTGTATATCTATTTTCATACAAATTGAAAATATTGTTTTTTTTTTTTTTTTGTATATATTTAAAAAAAAGATATCGTTATTTTATGTGTATTTTCTATATTTATTTTCCTACACATATACGTTCTTTTATCGAAATTTTGTTTATTTATTTTGATACGAACTTACATTATTTTAGGTGTATTTGGTATATATATTTTTATACATTTTACATCATTTTATATGTATTTTGTATGTATATTTTCATAGAGATTTACTCTATTTTATATGTATTCGTATATATATTTTGATACAAATTTACATTATTTATGTATATTTTGCATAGCTATTTCAATACAAATTGACTTTATTGTATGTGCATTTTGAATATTTATTTTAATGCAAATTAAATTATTTCATATGTATTTTTGTATATATATTTTTATGCAAATATGCGTTATTATATGGGTATTTTGCGTCTTTATTTTCGTACAAATTTACATGATTTTATTGATATTCTGTTTATTTATTTTGATATGATTTAACATTATTCCATGTGTATTTTGTATATATTTTTTTATACATATTTACATTATTTAATGTTTATTTTGTATATATATTTCATCCAAATTTACGTTATTTTATGTGTATTTGTTTATATATTTTTATACAAATTTACATTATTTTATGTGTATTTTGTATATGTATTTCAATACAAATTTGCCTAATTTTATGTGTATTTTGCATATATATTTTGAAACAAATTTAAATTAGTTTTTGTGTATTTTTGTATATATTTTTATACAAATTTTTGTTATTTTATTTGCATTTTGTATATATATTTTCCTACAAATATACATTCTTTTATTGGAATTTTGTTTATTTATTTTGATACGAGTTTACATTATTTTATGTGTATTTTGTATATATATTTTTCTACGTATTTAAATGATTTTATGTGTATTTTGTATATACATTTTCATAAAAATTTACGTTATTTTATTGTGTGTAATCGTATATATTTTGATACAAATTTTATACCAATTCATGTTATTTTATTTGTATTTGTATATATATTTTCATACGAATTTGCTATTTTATGTGTATTTTTACATATATTTCAATACAAATTTACCTTTTTCATGTTTATTTTGTATATTTATTTCATTCAGTTTTAAAATATTTTATATGTATATTTGTATTTGTATTTAGGTTATTTTATGTGTATTTTCTATTTATATTTTCATCCAAAATTACATTATTTTATTGGTATTTTCTTAATTTAGTTTGATACGAATTTAGATTATTTCATAGGTATTTTGTATACATTTTTTTATACTCATTTACATAATGTAATATGTGTTTTGTATATATTTTTTAATGCAAATTTATTTTATGTGCATTTTTGTACATATATTTTTATAGAAATTTGCATTATTTTATGTGTATTTTGTATATGTTTTCTCATAAAAATTTACATTATTTGATTGGTATTTTGTTTATTTATTTTGATACGAATTACATGATTATATGTGTATTTTGTACATATTTTTTTATAAGTATTTACATTATTTAATGTGTATTTTGTTTATATATTTTTATATAAAATTTACGTAATTATATTTGTATTTGTAAAAATATTTTCATACAAATTTACTTTATTTTATGTAGTTTGTATATATATTTCAATTCAAATTAAGCTTATTTTGTGTGTATTTTGTATATCTATTTTCATACAAATTTAATTACTTCTGTGTAGTTTTGTATATAGTTTTATACAAATTTACGTTATTTTATGTGCATTTTGAATATTTATATTTATACAAATACACATTCTTTTATTGGTATTTTGTTTATTTATATTTATACGAATTTACACTATTTTATGTGTATTTTGTATACATTTTTTTATACGTATTTACTTATTTTTATGTGTATTTTGCATATGTAATTTTATAGAAATCTACGTTATTTTACGTGTATTCGTATATATATTTTGAAACAAATTTACATTATTTTATATGTATTTTGCATATCTATTTCAATAAAAATTAACCTTATTGTATGTGCATTTTCTATATTTATTTTAATACAAATTCAAATATTTTATGTATATTTTGGTATCTATATTTAAAAAAAAAATGCGTTTTTTTATTGGTATTTTGCATCTTAATTTTCATACACATTTACATTATTCTATTAATATTCTGCGTATATATTTTGATACGATTTTACATTATTCTATTTGTGTTTTGTATATATTTTTTTATACATATTTACATTATTTAATGTGTATTTTGTATATATATTTCATACAAATTTACGTTATTTTATGTGTATTTGTTTATATATTTTCATTCAAATTTACATTATTTTATGTGTATTTTGTATATGTATTTCAATACGAATTTACCTAGTTTTATGTGTATTTTGTATATTTCTTTTCATACAAATTTAAATTATTTTTGTGTATTTTTGTATATAGTTTTATACAAATTAAGGTTATTTTATGTACGCATTTACATTATTTAATGTGTGTTTTGTATATATATTTTTATACAAATTTAGTTTATTTTATGTGCATTTTTGTTCATATATTTTTATAGAAATTTGCGTTATTTTATATGTATTTGTATATGTTTTCCCATACAAATTTAAAATATTTTATTGCTATTTTTTTATTTAGTTTGATACGAATTACATGATTATACATGTATTTTGTACCTATTTTTTTTATACGTATTTACATTACATAATGTGTATTTTGTTTATATATTTTTAAACAAATTTACGTTATTATATGTATTTGTATAAATATTTTGATACAAATTTACATTATTTTATGTATTTTGTATATACATTTCAATTCAAATTTGTATTGAAATAGATATGCAAAATACATATAAAACAATGTAAATTTGTTTCAAAATATATATTCGAATAGACATAAAATAACGTAGATTTCTATAGAAATATATATTCAAAATACACATAAAATGAAGTAAATACGTATAAGAAAATGCATTAAAAATACACATAAAATAAAGTAAATTCGTATCAAAATAAATAAACAAAATACCAATAAAAGAATGTGTATTTCTATAAATATAAATATACAAAATACACATAAAATAACGTAAATTTGTATAAAACTATATACAAAATTACACAGAGGTAATTAAATTCGTATGAAAATAGATATACAAAATACAGATAAAATAAGCAAAATTTGAGTTGAAATGTATATACAAAATACATAAAATAATGTAAATTTGTATCAAAATATTTATTCAAATACATATAATAACGTAAATTTGTTTAAAAATATATAAACAAAATACACATTAAGTAATGTAAATACATATAAAAAATATGTACAAAATACACATATAATCATGTAATTCGTATCAAAATAAATAAACAAAAGAGCAATAAAATAATGTAAATTTATATAAGAAAACATATACAAATACAAATAAAATAACGCAAATTTCTATAAAAATATATGTACAAAAATGCACATAAAATAAAGTAAATTTGCATAAAAATATATATACAAAACTCATATTAAATAAGGTAAATGCGTACATAAAATAACCTAAATTTGTATAAAACTATATACAAAAATACACAAAAATAGTTTAAATTTGTATGAAAAGAAATATACAAAATACACATAAAATTAGGTAAATTTGTATTGAAATACATATACAAAATATACAAAAAATAATGTAAATTTGAATGAAAATATATAAACAAATACTCTTAAAATAACGTAAATTTGAATAAAATATATATACAAAATACACATTAAATAATGTAAATATGTATAAGAAAATATATACAAAACACAAATAGAATAATGTAAAATCGTATCAAAATAAATACACAGAATATTAATAAAATAATATAAATTTGTATGAAAATTAAGCTGCAAAATACCCATAAAATAACTAATTTTTTATAAAAATATACATAACAAACACACATAAAATATTTGAATTTGTATTAAAATGAATATACAAAATGCACATACAATACGATAAATTTGTATTGAAAGAGATATGCAAAATACCTATAAAACAATAAAAATCTGTTACAAAATATATATATACGAATACACATAAAATAACTTAGATTTCTATAAAAATATATATACAAAATACACATAAAATGAAGTAAACACGTATAAAAAAATGTATACAAAATACACATAAAATAATGTAAATTCGTATCAAAATAAATAAACAAAATACTAATAAAAGAATGTGTATTTGTATCAATACAAATATACAAAATACACATAAAATAACGTAAATTTATATAAAACTATATACAAAAATCCAAAGAAGGAATTAAATTTGTATGAAAATAGATATACAAAATACACATAAAATAAACTAAATTTGAATTGAAATATATATACAACATACATAAAATAATGTAAATTTGTATCAAAATATTTATACAAATTTGTCTAGAAATATATAAACAAAATACACATTAAATAATGTAAATACGTATAAAAAAGTATTTTGTATATTTATTTTCATTCAAATTTAATTACTTTTGTCTATTTTTGTATATAGTTTTTTTTTTAAATTTACGTTATTTTATGTGTATTTTATATATTTATATTTATACAAACACACATTATTTTATTAGTATTTTGTTCATTTATTTTGATACGAGTTTACATTATTTTATATGTATTTTGTGTACATTCTTTTATACGTATTTACTTAAATTTATATGTATTTTGTATATATACTTTTATAGAAATCTACGTTATTTTATGTGTATTCCTATATATATTTTGAAACAAATTTACATTGTTATATATGTATTTTGCATATTTATTTCAATATAAATTTATCATATTGTATGTGCATTTTGTATATTTATTTTAATACACATTCAAATATTTTATGTTTTCGTATATATATATATATATATATATATATATATATATATATATATATATATATATATATATATATATATATATATATATATATATATATATATATATATATATATATATATATATATATATATATATATATATATATATATATATATATATATATATATATATATATATATATATATATATATATATATATATATATATATATATATATATATATATATATATATATATCTTAATTTTCATACAAATTTACATTATTTTATTAATATTCTGTGTATTTTTTTTATACGATTTTACATTATTCTATTTGTGTTTTGTATATATTTTTTTATACATATTTACATTATTTAATGTGTATTTTGTATATATATTTGATACAAATTTACGTTATTTTAAGTGTATATGTTTATATATTTTCATTCAAATTTACATTATTTTATGTGTATTTTGTATATGTATTTCAATACAAATTTACCTAATTTTATGTGTATTTTGTATATTTCTTTTCGTCCAAATTTAAATTATTTTTGTGTATTTTTGTATATAGTTTTATACAAATTTAGGTTATTTTATGTGTATTTTGTATATCTATTTTCATACAAATATACATTCTTTTATTGATATTTTGTTTATTTATTTTGACGCGAATTTACATATACATATTTCAATACAAATTTACCTTAATGAATGTGCATTTTGTATATTTATTTTAATACAAATTTAAATATTTTATGTGTATTTTGGTATATATATATATATTTTATAAAAAATGCGTTATTTAATAATTATTTTGCATCTTTATTTTCATACAAATTTACAATATTTTATTAATATTTTGTATATTTATTTTGATGCGATTTTACACTCTTCTATTTGTGTTTTGTATATATTTTTTTCATACATATTTGCATTATTTAATGTGTATTTTTTTATATATATTTTATATAAATTTACGTTTTTTAAAGTGTATTTGTTTATATATTTTCATTCAAATTTACATTATTTTATGTGTATTTTGTATATGTAATTCTAAAAAAATTTACCTAATTTTATGCGTATTTTGTATATTTATTTTTATACAAATTTAAATTTTTTTGTGTATTTTTGTATGTATTTTTTATATATAATTTTATAGAAATTTCCTTTTTTTTATATGTATTCGTATATATATTTTGAAATAAATTTACATTGTTATGTGTGTTTTGCATTTCTATTTCAATACAAATTTTCCATATTGTATGTGCATTTTGTATATTTATTTTAATACAAATTTAATTATTTGATGTGTGTTTTTGTATACATACTTTTATAAAAATACGCTTTTTTTATGGGTATTTTGCATCTTTATTTTCAAACAAATTTAATTTACTTTATTGATATTCTGTGTATTTATTTTCATGCGATTTTACATTATTCTATGTGTATTTTATATGTATTTTATTGTACATATTTACATTATTTAATGTGCATTTTCTATATATATTTTATACAAATATATGTTACTTTATGTGTATTTGTTTATATATTTTCATACAAATTTACATTATTTTATGTGTATCTTGTATATGTATTTCAATACAAATTTACATTATTTTATGTGTATTTTGTATATGTATTTGAATACAAATTGAAATTATTTTTGTGTATTTTTGTATATATTTTTATACAAATATTAGTTATTTTATATATTATTTTCTATATTTATTTTCCTACATATATACATTCTTTTATTGAAATTTAGTTTATTGAATTTGAGACAAATTTACCTTATTTTAGGTGTATTTTGTATATATATATTTTTTTACGAATTTACATTATTTTATGTGTATTTTGTATATGTATTTTCATAGAAATTTACTTTATTTTATGTGTTTTCGTATATATATTTTAATAGAAATCTACATTATTTGATGTGTATTTTGCATATCTATTTCAATACAAATTTCCTTATTGTACGTGCATTTTGTATATTTATTTTAATACAAATTTAGTTATATTATGTGTATTTTTGTATGTATATATATATATATATATATATATATATATATATATATATATATATATATATATATATATATATATATATTTTTTTTTTTATACAATTATCTGTTATTTTATGATTCTTTTGCATCTTTATTTTATAGAAATTTACATTATTTTATTGATATTAGGCTCATTTATTTTGATACGATTTTACATTATTCTATGTGTATTTTGTATATATTTTTTATACATTTTTCCACTATTTAATGTGTATTTTGTATATATATTTTATACAAATTTACATTATTTTATGTGTATTTGTTTATATATTTTGACACAAATTTACAGTATTTTATGGGTTATTTGTATATATATTTCAAAAGAAATTTACCTAGTTTTATGTGTATTTTGTACATCTATTTTCATACAAACTCAAATTATTTCTGGGTATTTTTGTATATATTTCAAGACAAATTTTAGTTATGTTTTGTTTATTTTGTTAATTTATTTTCATTCAAATATATATTATTTTATTGGTATTTTGATACAAATTTACATTATTTTATATGTACTTTGTATATATATTTTTATACGCATTTACATTATTTAATGTTTATTTTGAGTATATATTTTTATACAAATTCATGTTATTTTATGTGTATTTGTATATATATTTTCATACAAATTGACATTATATAATGTGTATTTTGTACATATATTTCATTAAAAATTTACCTTATTTTATGTTTATTTTGTATATTTATTTAATTCAATTTTAAATTATTTTATGTGTATATTTGTATTTGTATTTAGGTTATTTTATGTGTATTTTCTATATATACTTTCATCCATAATTACATTATTTTACTGGTATTTTGATAATTTTATTCGATACGAGTTTAGATTATTTCATAGGTATTTTGTATACATATTTTTATACGCATTTACATTATTTAATGTGTGTTTTGTATATATATTTTAATGCAAATTTACTTTATTTTACGTGTTTTTTTGTACATATATTTTTAAAGAAATTTGCGTTATTTTATGTGTATTTTGTATATGTTTTCTCATACAAATTTACATTAATTTATTGGTATTTCATTTATTTATTTTCATACGAATTTCATTATTATATGTGTATTTTGTACATATTTTTTATACGTATTTAAAGTATTTAATGAGTTATTATATGTGTATTTGTATAAATATTTTGATCCTAATTTTCATTATTTTATGTATTTTGTATACATATTTCAATTCAAATTTAGCTTATTTTATGTGTATTTTGTATATCTATTTTCATACAAATTTAATTACTTGTGTGTATTTTTGTATATAATTTTATACAAATTTACGTTATTTTATGTGTATTTTGTATATTTATATTTATACAAATACACATTCTTTTATTGGTATTTTGTTTCTTTATTTTGATTAGAATTGACATTATTTTATGTGTATTTTGTATACATTTTCTTATACGTATTTACTTAATTTTATGTGTTTTTTGTATATATATTTTCATAGAAATCTACGTTATTTTATGTGTATTTTTGCATATCTCTTTCAATACAAATTTACCTTATTGTATGTGCATTTTGTATATTTATTTCAAAACAAATTTAAATATTTTATGTGTATTTTGGTATATATATTTTTAAAAAAAATCCGCTATTTTATGGGAATTTTGCATCTTTATTTTCATACAAATTTACATTATTTTATTAATATTCTGTGTATTTATTTTGATACGATTTTACATTATTCAATTCGTTTTTTGTATATATTTTTTATACATATTTACTTTATTTAATGTGTATCTTGCATATATATTTTATACAAATTTATTATCTATTATCTATTTTCATAGAAATACACATTCTTTTCATGATATTTTGTTTATTTATTTTGACACGAATTTAAATTATTTAATATGTATTTTGTATATATTTTTTTATACGTATTTACATAATTTCATGTGTATTTTGTATATATATTTCTATAGAAATCTACGTTATTTTATGTGTATTCGTATATATATTTTGAAAAATTTACATTGTTTTATGTGTATTTTGCATATTAATTTGAATACAAATTTGATTAATCTATGTGTATTTTTGTATACGGATTTATATAAAAATATGCTTTATTTTATTGGTATTTTGCATCTTTATTTTCATAGGCGGTAGGCGTAGGTGGTAGCGTACTGGGCCCACATTCACCGCGTGATGGACGACGCGGGTTCGAATCCCCACGCTACCACTCGGATTTTTCAGTCACCGCCGAATCAAGAACGAGTTCCGGGGGGCAGCATGAGCCAATGCAAGAAGGCGCCACTATAAACACTCGCCTGCGCCAGAACGGGCTGGGCCGACCATCAGACCCCACCTGGAAGAAGCCTTGGGCCGACCATCAGGCCCCACCGGGAAGATGCCTACCGGCGCAATAGGCAATCAACGTAAAAAAAAAAAATAAATAAATAAATAAAACAAATTTACATTATTTTATTGATATTCTGTGTATTTATTTTCATACGATTTTACATTATTTTATATGTATTTTGTATATATATTTTATAAAAATTTACGCTATTTTATGTGTATTTGTTTTCATTTCATAAAAATTTACATTATTTTATGTGTATTTTGTACATGTATTTAAATACAAATTTAACTAGTTATATGTGTATTTTGTATATCTATTTTCATACAAATTGAAACTATTTTTGTGTATTTTTGTATATATTTTTATACAAATTTTCGTTATTTTATGTGTATTTTGTATATTTATTTTCCTACAAATATACATTCTTTTATCTGAATTTTGTTTATTTATTTTGATACGAATTTACATTATTTTAGGTGTATTTGGTATATATAGTTTCATTCTTATTTAAATCATTTATATGTATTTTGTATGTATATTTTCAAGGAAATTTACTCTATTTTATATGTATTCGTATATATATTTTGATACAAATCTACATTATTGATGTGTATTTTGCATATCTATTTCAATACAAATTTACTTTATTGAATGTCCATTTTGTATATTTATTACAATACAAATTTAATTATTTTGTGTTTTTTTGTATGTATATTTTTAAACAAATATGCGTTATTATATGGGTATTTTGCATCTTTATTTTCATACAAATTTACATTATTTTATTGATATTCTGTTTATTTATTTTAAAACACTTTTACATTATTCTATGTGTATTTTGTATATATACTTTTATACATATTTACATTATTTAATGTATATTTTGTATATATATTTTATGCAAATTTACGTTATTTTATGCGTATTTGTTTATATATTTTCATACAATTTTACATTATTTAATGTGTATTTTGTATATGTATTTCAATACAAATTTGCCTAATTTTGTGTATAGTTTGCATATCTATTTTCAAACAAATTTAAATGATTTTTTTGTATTTTTGAATATATTTTTATACACATTTAGTTACTTTATTTGTATTTTGTATATATATTTTCCTACAAATATTCATTCTTTTATTGGACTTTTGTTTATTCATTATCATACGAATTTACATTATTTTATGTGTATTTTGTAAATATATTTTTCTACGTATTTACATTATTTTATGTGTATTTTATATATATATATATATATATATATATATATATATATATATATATATATATATATATATATATATATATATATATATATATATATATATATATATATATATATATATATATATATATATATATATATATATATATATATATATATATATATATATATATATATATATATATATATATATATATATTCATAAGAATTTACGTTATTTTATTTTGTGTATTCGTATATGTTTTGATACAAATTTATATTATTTTATGTGTATTCGTATATGTTTTGATACAAATTTATATTATTTTATGTGTATTTTGCATATCTATTTCAATAAAAAATTTCCTTATTGTATGTGTATTTTGTATATTTATTTTAATACAAATTTAATTATTTTATGTGTATTTTTGTATATATATTTTTTTTATATATGAGTAATTTTATGGGTATTTTCCATTTTAATTTTCATAAATTTTTACATTACTTTATTGATATTGTGTATATTTATATTGATACAGTTTTACATTATTCTAGGTGTATTTTGTATATATTTTCCTTACATATTTACATTATTTAATGTATATTTTGTATATATATATATATATATATATATATATATATATATATATATATATATATATATATATATATATATATATATATATATATATATATATATATATATTTTTTTTTTTTTAATGCAAATTTACGTTAATTTATGTTTGTTGTTTATATATTTTGAATGAAATTTACAATATTTTATTGGTATTTTGTATATACGTATATTTCAATACAAATTTACCTAATTTTATGTGTAATTTGTATATCTATTTTCATTGAAATTTAAATTATTTCTGTATTTTTTGTATAGATTTTAATACAAATTTTAGTTATGTTATGTGTTTTTTGTAAATTTAATTTCACACAAATGTATATTATTTTATTGGTATTTTGTTGATTTATTTTGATACGAATTTACATTGTTTTATGTGTAATTTGTATATATATTTTTATACGTATTTACAATATTTAATGTGTATTTTGTATATATATTTTTATACAAATTTATGTTATTTTACGTGAGTTTGTATATATATTTTGATACAAATCTACATTATTTTACGTGTATTTTGTATATATATTTCATTACAAATTTGCCTTATTTTATATTTATTTTTATAATTATTTTCATTCAAATTTAAATTATTTTATGTGTATATATTTATTTGTATTTACGTTATTTTATGTGTATTGTCTATATATATTTTTATTCAAAATTATATTATTTTATCGGTATTTTGTTCATTATTTCGACTCGAATTTAGATTATTTCACGAGTGTTTTCTATACATATTATTTAATGTGTGTTTTGTATATATATTTTTTATACAATTTTACTTAATTTTATGTGAATTTGTGTTGTCTTTTAATACAAATTAACATTATTTTAAGTGTATTTTGTACTTATTTTATAACAAATTTGACTTATTTATGTGTATTTTGTTTATTTATTTTCATACAAATTAAAATTATTTTATGTGCATTTTTGTACATATATTTTTATAGAAATTTGCGTTATTTTATGTGTATTTTGTATATATTTTTTCACAGAAATTTACATTTTTTTATTGGTATTTTGGTTACGTATTTTGATAAGAATTTACATTATTATATGTGTATTTTGTATATATATCGTATACGGATTTTCATTATTTAATGTGTATTTTGTTTATATATTTTAAAACAAATTTACGTTATTTTATGCGCATCTGTTAAAATATTTTGATAAAAATTTACATTATTTTATGTATTTTGTATATATATTTCAATACAAATTTAGTTTATTTTATGTATATTTTGTATATCTATTTTCATACAAATTTAAATTACTTCTGTGTATTTTCGTATATAGTTTTATACAAATTTACGTTATTTTATGTTTATTTTGTATATTTATTTTCATAGAAATTCACATTCTTCTATTGGTATTTTGTTTATTTATTTTGGTACGAGTTTACATTATTTTATGTGTATTTTGTATGTATATTTTTATACGTATTTACATCATTTTATGTGTATTTTTTATTTGTATTTTTATAGAAATTTACGTTTTTTTATTTGTATTCGTATATATATTTTGAAACAAATTTACATTGTTTGATGTGTGTTTTGCATATCTATTTCAATACAAATTTATCATATTGTATGTGCATTTTGTATATTTATTTTAATACATATCTAATTATTTGATGTGTATTTTTGTATATATATTTTTATAAAAATATGTTTTTTTTAATAGGTATTTTGCATCTTTATTTTCATACAAATTTACATTATTTGATTGATATTCTGTGTATTTATTTTGATACGATTTTACATTGTTCTATGTGTATTTTGTATATATTTTATTTTACATATTTACATTAAAATGGGCATTTTTATATATATATATACAAACATACGTTACATTTATGTCTATGTGTTTATATATTTTCATACAAATTTACATTATTTTAAGTGTATTTTGTATATATATATGCAAAATTTACCTAATTTTATGTAGATTTGTATTAAATTATATATACGAAAACACATAAAATAAAGTAAATTTCTATGAAAATATATATACAAAATACACATAAAATTATGTAAATACGTATAAAAATATATATACAAAATACACCTAAAATAAGGTAAATTCGTCTCAAATTCAATAAACTAAATTTCAGTAAAAGAATGTATATATGTTGGAAAATATATATACAAAATAATATATAAATTAACTAAAATTTGTATAAAAATATATACAAAAATACTCAAAAATAATTTCAATTTGTATGGAAATAGATATACAAAATACACATAAAATTTGGTAAATTTATATTGAAATACATATACAAAATACACATAAAATAATGTAAATTTGTATTAAAATATATAAACAAATAGACATAAAGTAACATATATTTGTATAAAATATATATAGAAAATGCACATTAAATAATGTAAATATGTAAAATAAATTACATACAAAATACATGTAGAATAATGTAAAATCGTATCAAAATAAATACACAGAAGATCAATAAAATAATGTAAATCTATATGAAAATAAGGATGCAAAATACCCATAAAAAAAGCATATTTTTTTTAAAAATATGTATACAAAAACACACATCAAATAATTAAATTTGTATTAAAATAAATATTCAAAATGAATATACAATATGGTAAATTTGTATTTAAATATATATGCAAAACACACATAAAACAATGTAAATTTATTTCAAAATATATACACGAATACACATAAAAAAACGTAAATTTCTATAAAAATATATATAAAAAATACATAAAAAAATACACAAAAATAATTTAAATTTGTATGAAAATAAATATACAAAATACACATAAAATTAGATAAATTTGTATTGAAATACATATACAAAATACACATAAAATAATGTAAATTTGAATGAAAATATATAAACAAATACACTTTAAATAACGTAAATTTGTATAAAATATATATACAAGATACACATTAAATAATGCAAATATGTATGAAAAAAATATATACAAAACACAAATTGAATAGTGTAAAACCGTATAAAAAAAAAATACACAGAATATTAATAAAATAATGTAAA
Organism: Eriocheir sinensis; assembly: GCF_024679095.1. NCBI lineage: Eukaryota > Metazoa > Arthropoda > Malacostraca > Decapoda > Varunidae > Eriocheir > Eriocheir sinensis. The sequence continues at coordinate 439,004 of NW_026111909.1, forward strand.
TTTGTATGAAAATAAAGATGCAAAATACCCATAAAATAACGCATTTTTTTATAAAATATATATATACCAAAATACACATCAAATATTTAAATTTGTATTAAAATAAATATAAAAAAATCATATTCATTAAGGTAAATTGGTATTGAAATAGATATGCAAAATACATATAAAACAATGTAAATTTGTTTCAAAATATATATACGAATACACAAAATAACGTAGATTTCTATAAAAATATATATACAGAATACACATAAAATTAAGTAAATACATATAAAAAAATGTATACAAAATACCCATAAAATTATGTAAATTGGTATTGAAATAGGTAAACAAAATACCAATAAAAGAATGAGTATTTGTATAAATAATTATATACAAAATACACATAAAATAACGTAAATTTGTATAAAACTTTATACAAAAATACACAAAAGTACTTAAATTTGTATGAAAATAGATATACAAAATACTCTTAAAATAAGCTAGATTTCAATTGAAATATATATACAAAATACATAAAATAATGTAAATTTGTATCAAACTATTTATACAAATACACATATAATAACGTAAATTTGTATAAAAATATATAAACAAAATACACATTAAATAATGTAAATACGTATAAAAGATATGTACAAAATACACCTATAATAATGTAACTCGAATCAAAATAAATAAACAAAATACCAATAAAATAATGTAAATTTGTATAAGAAAACATATACAAAATACACATAAAAGAACGGAAATTTCTATAAAAATATATGTACAAAAATGCGCATATAATAAAGTAAATTTGCATAAAAATATATATACAAAACACACATTAAATCATGTAAATGTGTACATAAAATAACCTAAATTTGTATAAAACTATATACAAAAATACAAAAAAATAATTTAAATTTGTTTGAAAAGAAATATACAAAATACACATAAAACTAGGTAAATTTGTATTGAAATACATATACAAAATACACATAAAAGATTGTATATTTGAATGAAAATATATAAACAAGTACACTTAAAATAACGTAAATTTGTATAAAATATATATGCAAGATACACATTAAATAATATAAATATGTATAAACAAATATATACAAAAAACAAATAGAATAATGTAAAATCGTATCAAAATAAATACACAGAATATTAATAAAATAATGTAAATTTGTATGAAAATAAAGATGCAAAATTCCCATAAAATAGTGCACTTTGTATAAAAATATATATACCAAAATACACATAAAATATTTAAATTTGTATTGAAATAAATATACAAAATGCACATACAATAAGGTAAATTTGTATTGAAAGAGATATTAAAAAATACATATAAAACAATGTAAATTTGTTTCAAAATATATATACGAATACACATAAAATAACGTAGATTTCTATAAAAATATATATACAAAATTCACATAAAATTAAGTAAATACGTATAAAAAAATGTATACAAAATACACATAAAATAATGTAAATTCGAATCAAAATAAATACACAGAATATCAATAAAATAATGTAAATTGTATGAAAATAAAGATGCAAAATACCCATAAAATAAAGCATATTTTAATAAAAAATACATATACAAAAATACACATAGAATAATTAAATTTGTATTAAAATTAATATACAAAATGAACATAAAATAAGGTAAATTTGTATTGAAAAGTATGCAAAATACACATAATACAGTGTAAATTTGTTTCAAAATATATATACGAATACATATAAAATAACGTAGATTTCTATAGAAATATATATACAAAATACACATGAAATGATGTAAATACGTATAAAAATATATTTACAAAATACACATTAAATAATGTAAATTCGCGTCAAAATAAATAAACAAAATATCAATAAAAGAATGTGTATTTGTATGAAAATAGATATACAAAATACACATGAAATAACTTAAATTTGTATAAAACTATATACAAAAATACACACAAAAAAATTAAATTTGTATGAAAATAAATATACAAAATACACATAAAATTAGGTAAATTTGTATTTAAATACATATACAAAATACACTTAAAATAATGTAAATTTGAATGAAAATATATAAGCAAATATATAAGAACATAAGAACATAAGAACGCAGGAGTCTACAAGAGGCCGGTAGGCCTGCACAAGAGAGCTCCTTTGACCCTAAGCTCCCGTGTATCTAACCCCACCTAATATCGCTGTCCATGAATTTATCTAGTCTATTTTTTAGTGTTACAATTGTATTGGCACTCACCACATGACTGCTAAGCCTATTCCACTCATCCACCACCCTGTTAGTAAACCAATTTTTTGCCTATGTCCCTGTTGAATCTGAATTTATCGAGTTTAAACCCATTACTTCGTGTCCTACCCGGTTCTCTTACCAACAAAACCTTATGAATGTCTCCCTTATTAAAGCCCTTCATCCATTTATAAACCTCGATCATGTCTCCACGCACCCTTCGCCTTTCAAGAGAATGCAAGTTTAACTGTTTGAGTCTTTCCTCGTATGGCAAGTTTCTCAACCCCTGAATCATCTTAGTCATCCTCCTCTGCACCGATTCTAACATTTTGATATCCATTCTATAGTAAGGTGACCAGAACTGAACCGCATAGTCAAGATGAGGTCTAACTAATGCTAAATATAGTTTGAGGAAGACTTCGGGGCTTCTGTTGCTTACGCTCCTTGAAATAAATCCCAGTACCCTATTAGCTCGATTTCTAGCTTGAATGCATTGTGCCCTTGGACGGAGATCAGAGCTCACTAAGACCCCTAAATCCCTCTCGCACCCAGACCTGCTTATGAGAGTGTCATTTAAGCAATAGTTATGTGAGGGGTTGTTCCTACCTACACTCAGAGTACTGCACTTCCCTACATTGAACTCCATCTGCCATTTATCCGCCCAGTCATACAATCTGTTGAGTTCACCTTGGAGAATACTAGCGTCCTGATCCGACTCAATTACTCTACCGATCTTGGTATCATCTGCAAATTTACTAACATCACTACTAATTCCTGTATCTAAGTCATTGATATAAATAATAAACAAAAGTGGACCTAATACCGAGCCTTGTGGGACCCCACTCGTAACACATCCCCAGTCAGATCTTTTACCATTGATTTGCACTCTTTGCTTCCTATCGCTAAGCCACGCCTTGACCCAGCTCAAAACTTTACCCTCCACTCCGTGAGCCTGTAATTTAAGCAACAGTCGTTGGTGAGGAACTTTGTCAAACGCTTTACTAAAATCAAGATAGATTACATCATAATTTTCATCTCTGTCAACCGCCTCAAATACTTTATTGTAGAAGGACAAGAGATTGGTGAGGCATGACCTACCTTTTGTGAACCCATGCTGCGAGTCGTGAATTAAGCTATGTTTCTCTAAATGCTCCCGAATGTTCCTGGCTATTATGGACTCCAGCAACTTGCCTATAACCGATGTTAAGCTAATTGGGCGATAGTTTGAAGCAACTGACCTATCCCCCTTTTTAAAAATCGGCGTCACATTAGCTACTTTCCATAGGCTCGGCACATAGCCAGTATTTACCGACATCTTAAAGATGTCGGTTAGTGGGTCACTGAGTACATCTCCTAATTCCTTTAATACCCTCGGAAATATCCCGTCATTACCTGGCGACTTGTTCTTCTTAAGCTTATCTATCTCATCCTGAACTACTTGCCTGGTAATGATTATATCCCTCAATTTATCCCCATCCCCGCCCTCGTACACCTGAACTCTTTCCGGTATAGTCGTTCGATCCTCCTGTGTGAATACTGAAAGGAAGTAGTCGTTCAACAATGTGCTCATATTTTCGTAATTTTCTACTAGCTCCCCTGTGTTTGTTTTCAGCGGTCCAATTTTCTCCCGTGTTTTTGTTCTATACATCTGAAAGAAGCCCTTAGGATTACTTTTCGCCTCATTTGCTACTTTGATCTCATAGTTCCTTTTTGCTATCCTGGTGTTTTTCTTAACTAATCTAGATAGTTCGACGTACCGGCCCCTGAGATGTGTTTCCCCATTCTTTATTTTCTGATAAATTCCCTTCTTTAACCCAATCTCGTGTTTTAGTCCACGAGTCATCCACTTAGGATCATTGGTTTCTTTTCTAAGTGTTCGCTGTGGTATATGCTGTCCTTGCCCCTCTACTATTACTCTAACTAAATTATTGTAAAACATTTCTACCTGGTTCTCCTGGCTCTCCAATCCGCAGTTCTGGCCCTCATGAATCCCTAAATTATCCCAGTTTACCCCTTCAAGATGTCTTCGAAGCCCCTCGTAATTTGCTCTTCTAAAATCTGGCACTAACACTGGGTTTGGTTCGCGGGTTACCGCCCAGTCTAAGCTAAAACGAACCGTTCTGTGGTCACTATTTCCTAACTCTCCGCCCACCTCCAACTCACGTAGCAAGTTCCCATTATTGGTTAGGACAAAGTCTAATATGTTATCTCCTCTGGTAGGCTCAGTAACTACCTGCTTAAGGAAATTATCTTGTATAACTTCAAGAATGTCTTCGGCTTCCAGATCACCCACTAGGTCTTCCCAGTCTATATTCCTATAATTAAAGTCCCCCATTACGCAGACATTTCTACTCATACTCGCCCTGCCAATTTCCTGTAGTAATATACTCGTGTCCTGCCTGTTAAGGTTGGGTGGCCTGTACAGAACTCCTAGAGTTAGTTTTTCTTTCCCTTTGTAAACGTCCACCCAAACTGATTCTGAATCCATGTTAGTTTTGACTGAATTGTTAACTAAACATTTAAGTGAGTCTTTAACATATAGCGCAGCTCCACCTCCCTTTCTGCCCCTTCTGTCCTTGTGAAACATCTGATAACCCGTTATTTCAAATTCTGATCTAAAATTTCTATTAGCAGTGTCTATCCATGTCTCAGTGATCGCTATAATATCAAAATTTTTTGAACAAGCTTCACCCCTTAGTAAGTCTATCTTGTTTCTGAGGCTCCTGCTGTTAGTATAGAAGATTCTTAGCCCGTCCTCTGTTACTCCCCTAGAATTACTTCTAAGCTGCCTGGTTATATTATGAGCTAGATGTCCCCTCCCATTACTCCTCCCATTGCTCCCATTACTCCTCCCCCCCTCGCCTAAACTAAAAAATCCCTCAGGGTACCAAGTGCTCGCTCAAGGGAGTCTGAGAGAGCCTCAACACCCTTGAACGTCAAGTGTATCCCGTCACGGGAGTAGAGGGCGTCGTTGCCAAAGAAGAGGTCCCAATTGTCGACGAACAGCCACGCATTGCGCCCGCAGTGCTCAGCAAGTCTGCTGTTCACTGCTATCGCCCTGGACAGCCATCCATCGCCAACGCCCCTCCTTGGCTGGACGCCACACACTACTGGCGACCCACCAGCGTCACGTATCCTGCCTAACAATTCTCTAAAACGCCTGAGAAGGTCCTCGCTTGGCACACGAGAAACGTCGTTTCCGCCACAGCTGAGAAAGACAATGGGGTTCGATCCCTCGCTTGCCATACACGCCTCAATCCTGTCTGATATATGGCCCACCCCTGCCCCTGGGAAACACACCCTCGTCCTGTTCTTATCCTTGGAGCAAAAATACCTGTCAGCATAACGAACCTGACTATCACCAACAACAAGAACCCGACGGTCGGAAGGGGGGCCAGGAGGGGTGGGTGAAGGGGGGAAGAGAGAGCGGGAAGGGAGGGGAGGGACCTGCTGTGAAGAACGAGGAGAAATTGTGGAAGAGGTGGAAGGTGGAAAGGAGGAGGAGGAGGAGGAGGAGGTGGAGGTGGAGGTGGAGGAGGAGGAGGAGGAGGAGGAGGAAGAGGAAAAAGGAGTAGGAGAAGGGGAGGGTGAGGTGGTGGAGGGAGGAACGGACGAGGAGAGGGATGAGGAAGAGGGGGAAAGGGAAGGTAAGGGACAGGTGTTGGAGGAAGGGACGAGCGACACTTAAAATAATGTAAATTTGTATAAAATATATATACAAAATACACATTAAATAATGTAAATATATATAAAAAATATATACAAAACACAAATAGAATAATGTACAATCGTATCAAAATAAATACACAGAATGTTAATAAAATAGTGTAAATTTGTATGAAAAATAGGATGCAAAATACCCATAAAATAACGCTTTTTTTTTTTTAATATATACATATGCACCTAAATATACATAAAATAACTGAATTTGTTTTAAAATAAATATACAAAATGCACATACAATAAGGTAAATCTGTATTGAAATAGATATGCAAAATACATATAAACAATGTAAATTTGTTTCAAAATATATATACGAATACACATAAAATAAGGTAGATTTCTATAAAAATATATATACAAAATACACATAAAATTAAGTAAATACGTATAAAAAATGTATACAAAATACACATAAAATAATGTAAATTCGTATCAAAATAAATAAACAAAATACCAATAAAAGAATGTGTATTTGTATAAATATAAATATACAAAATACACATTAAATAACGTAAATTTGTATAAAACTATACACAAAAATACACAAAAGTAATTAAATTTGTATGAAAATAGATATACAAAATACACATAAAATAAGCTAAATTTGAATTGAAATATATATACAAAGTACATAAAATAATGTAAATTTGTATCAAAATATTTATAAAAATACACATATAATAAAGTAAATTTGTATAAAAATATATAAACAAAATACTCATTAAATAATGTAAATACGTAAAAAAATTTGTACAAAATAAACATATATTAATGTAATTCGTATCAAAATAAATAAACAAAATACCAATAAAATAATGTAAATTTGTATGAGAAAACATATACAAAATACACATAAAATAACGCAAATTTCTATAAAAATATATTTACAAAAATGCACATAAAATAAAGTAAATTTGCATAAAAATATATATACAAAACACACATTAAATAATGTACATGCGTATAAAAATATGTATACAAAATACCTATGAAATAATCTAAATTCGTATTGAATTAACTTAACAAAATACCAATTAAATAATGGAATTTTGGATGAAAATATATATAGAAAATACACATAAAATAACCTAAATACAAATATAAATATACACATAAGATAATTTAAAATTGAATGAAATAAGTATACAAAATAAACATAAAATAAGGTAAATTTGTAATGAAATATATGTACAAAATACACATAAAACAATGTCAATTTTTATGAAAATATACACATAAAATAACATGAATTTGTATAAAAATATATATTCAAAATAAACATTAGATAAAGTAAATGCGTAAAAAAATATATATACAAAGTACATATAAAATAATGTAAATTCGTATCAAAATAAATCAACAAAATACGAATAAAATAATATATATAATATAAATTATATATATTATTTATATATATATAATAATATATATAATAATATATATAATATATATATATATAATATATATAATATAAATTTACAAAATACACATAACATAACTAAAATTTGTTTTAAAATATATACAAAAATACCCAGAAATAATTTGAACTTGTATGAAAATAGATATACAAAATACACATAAAACTAGGTAAATTTCTTTCGAAATATATATACAAAATACCCATCAATTATTGTAAATTTGTGTCAAAATATACAAACAAATACACATAAAATAATGTAAATTTGTATAAAATATATATACAAAATACACATTAAATAATGGAAAAATGTATAAAAAATATATACAAAATACACATAGAATAATGTAAAATCGTATCAAAATAAATGAGCAGAATATCAATAAATTAATGTAGAATTCTATGAAAATAAAGATGCAAAATACCCATAAAATAACGGATATTTGTATAAAAATATATATACACAAATACACATAAAATAATTAAATTTGTATTAAAATAAATATACAAAATGCACGTACAATAAGGTAAATTTGTATTGAAATAGATATGCAAAATACACATCAAATAATGTAGATTTGTATATATATATATATATATATATATATATATATATATATATATATATATATATATATATATATATATATATATATATATATATATATATATATATATATATATATACGAAAACACATAAAATAAAGTAAATTTCTTTGAAAATATAAATACAAAATACACATAAAATGATGTAAAGACGTATAAAAATATGTATACAAAATACACCTAAAATAAGGTAAATTCGTCTCAAATTCAATGAACTAAATTTCAATAAAAGAAGGTATATATGTAGGAAAATAAATATACAAAATAATATTTAAAATAACTAAAATTTGTATAGAAATATATACAAAAATACACGAAAATAATTTAAATTTGTATGAAAATAAATATACAAAATACACATAAAGTTAGGTAAATTTGTATTGAAATACATATACAAAATACATATAAAATAATGTAAATTTGAATGAAAATATACAAACAAATACACTTTAAATATCGTAAATTTATAAAATATATATATACAAAATACACATTAAATAATGCAAATATGTATGAAAAAAATATATACAAAACACAAATAGAATAGTGTAAAATCGTATCAGAATAAATACACAGAATATTAATAAAATAATGTAAATTTGTATGAAAATAAAGATGCAAAATACCCGTAAAATAACGCATTTCTTATAAAATATATATATATATACCAAAATACACATAAAATACTTAAATTTTTATTAAAATAAATATACAAAATGCACATTCATTAAGGTAAATTTGTATTGAAATATATATGCAAAATACATATAAAACAATCTAAATTTGTTTCAAAATATATATACGAATACATATAAAATAACGTAGATTTCTATAAAGATATATATACAAAATACACATAAAATAATTCTAATTTGTATGAAAATAGATATACAAAATACACATAAGATTTGGTAAATTTGTATTGAAATACATATACAAAATACACATAAAATAATGTAAATTTGTATTAAAATATATAAACAAATAGACATAAAGTAACATTATATTTGTATAAAATATATATAGAAAATGAACATTAAATAATGTAAAATCGTATCAAAATATATACACAGAATATCAATAATATAATGTAAATTTGTATGAAAATAAAGATGCAAAATATCCATAAAAAAAGCATATTTTTATAAAAATATGTATACAAAAACACACATCAAATAATTAAATTTGTATTAAAACAAATGTACAAAATGCACATACAATATGGTAAATTTGTATTGAAATAGATATGCAAAATACACATAAAACAATGTAAGTTTATTTCAAAATATATATACGAAAACACACAAAAAACGTAAATTTCTATGAAAATATATATAAAAAATACATACAAAAATACACAAAAATAACTTAAATTTGTATGAAAATAAATATACAAAATACACATTAAATTAGGTATATTTGTATTGAAATACATATACAAAATACATATAAAATAATGTAAATTTGAATGAAAATATATAAAAAAATGCACTTTAAATATCGTAAATTTGTATGAAATATATATACAAAATACACATTAAATAATGCAAATATGTATGAAAAAAATATATACAAAACACAAATAGAATAGTGTAAAATCGTATCAAAATAAATACACAGAATATTAATAAAATAATGTAAATTTGTATGAAAATAAAGATGCATTACACTCATAAAATAACGAGTTTCTTATAAAATATACATATACCAAAATACACATAAAATATTTAAATTTGTATTAAAATAAATATACAAAATACACATTCATTAAGGTAAATTTGTTTTGAAATATATATGCAAAATACATATAAAACAATTTAAATTTGTTTCAAAATATATATACGAATGCATATAAAATAACGTAGATTTCTATAAAAATATATATACAAAATACACATAAAATAATTTTAATTTGTATGGAAATAGATATACAAAAAACACATAAAGTTTGGTAAATTTGTATTGAAATACATATACAAAATACACATAAAATAATGTAAATTTGTATGAAAATATATAAACAAATAGACATAAAGTAACATATATTTGTATAAAATATATATAGAAAATGCACATTAAATAATGTAAATATGTAAAATAAAATACATACAAAATACACATAGAATAATGTAAAATCGTATCAAAATATATACACAGAATATCAATAATATAATGTAAATTTGTATGCAAATAAAGATGCAAAATACCCATAAAAAAAGCATATTTTTATAAAAATATGTATACAAAAACACACATCAAATAATTAAATTTGTATTAAAATAAATATACAAAATGCACATACAATATGGTAAATTTGTATTGAAATAGATATGCAAAACACACATAAAACAATGTAAATTTATTTCAAAATATATATACACAAATATATATACGAATATACACAAAATATATATACACAAAATATATATACACACAAAAAACGTAAATTTCAATAAAAATATATATAAAAAATACATTCAAAAATACACAAAAATAATTTAAATTTGTATGAAAATAAATATACAAAATACACATAAAATTAGGTAAATTTGTATTGAAATACATATACAAAATACACATAAAATAATGTAAATTTGAATGAAAATATATAAACAAATACACTTTAAATATCGTAAATTTGTATGAAATATATATACAAAATACACATTAAATAATGCAAATATGTATGAAAAAGATATATACAAAACACAAATAGAATAGTGTAAAATCGTATCAAAATAAATACACAGAATATTAATAAAATAATGTAAATTTGTATGAAAATAAAGATGCATTATACCCATAAAATAACGAATTTCTTATAAAATATATATATACCAAAATACACATAAAATATTTAAATTTGTATTAAAATAAATATACAAAATACACATTCATTAAGGTAAATTTGTATTGAAATAGATATGCAAAATACATATAAAACAATGTAAATTTGTTTCAAAATATATATACGAATACATATAAAATAACGTAGATTTCTATAAAAATATATATACAAAATACACATCAAATAATTTCAATTTGTATGGAAATAGATATACAAAATACACATAAAATCTGGTAAATTTGTATTGAAATACATATACAAAATATACATAAAATAATGTAAATTTGTATGAAAATATATAAACAAATAGACATAAAGTAACATATATTTGTATAAAATATATATAGAAAATGCACATTAAATAATGTAAATATGTAAAATAATTACATACAAAATACACATAGAATAATGTAAAATCGTATCAAAATAAATACACAGAATATCAATAATATAATGTAAATTTGTATGAAAATAAAAGATGCAAAATACCCATAAAAAATGCATATTTTTATAAAAATATGTATACAAAAACACACATCAAATAATTAAATTTGTATTAAAATAAATGTACAAAATGCACATACAATATGGTAAATTTGTATTGAAATAGATATGCAAAACACACATAAAACAATGTAAATTTATTTCAAAATATATATACGAAAACACACAAAAAAACGTAAATTTCTATAAAAATGTATATAAAAAATACATACAAAAATACCCCAAAATAATTTAAATTTGTATGAAAATAAATATACAAAATACACATAAAATTAGGTAAATTTGTATTGAAATACATATACAAAATACATATAAAATAATGTAAATTTGAATGAAAATATATAAACATATACACTTTAAATATCGTAAATTTGTATGAAATATATATACAAAATACACATTAAATAATGCAAATATGTATGAAAAAAATATATACAAAACACAAATAGAATAGTGTAAAATCGTATCAAAATAAATACACAGAATATTAATAAAATAATGTAAATTTGTATGAAAATAAAGATGCAAAATACCCATAAAATAACGCATTTCTAATAAAAAAAAATACATATATATATATATATATATATATATATATATATATATATATATATATATATATATATATATATATATATATATATATATATATATATATATATATATATATATATATCTATATATATATATATATATATATATATATATATATATATATATATATATATATATATATATATATATATACCAAAATACACATAAAATATTTAAATTTGTTTTAAAATAAATATACAAAATGCACATTCATTAAGGTAAATTTGTATTGAAATAGATATGCAAAATACATATAAAACAATGTAAGTTTGTTTCAAAATATATATACGAATACATATAAAATAACGTAGATTTCTATAAAAAAATATATACAAAATACACATAAAATAATGTAGATTCGTATCAAAATAAATAAACAAAATACCAATAAAAGAATGTGTATTTGTATACATATAAATATACAAAATACACAAAATAACGTAAAATTGTATAAAACTACATACAAAAATAAACAAAAATAATTAAATTTGTATGAAATTTAGATATACAAAAGACACATAAAATAAGCTAAATTTGAATTGAAATAAATATACAAAATACATGAAATAATGTAAATTTGTATCAAAATATTCGTTCAAATACACATATAATAACGTAAATTTGTATAAAAATATATAAACAAAATACACATTAAATAATGTAAATACGTATAAAAAATATGTACGTAATGTAAAAATTTATAAAAATAAAGATACCCATAAAATAATTAAATCTGCATTAAAATAAATATATAAAATACACACACAATAAAGTAAATTTGTATTTAAATAGATATGCAAAATACAAATAAAATAATGTAAATTTGTATCAAAATATATACGAAGACACACAATAAAATAACGTAAAATTTTTTATGAAAATATATACCCAAAATAAACATAAAATAATGTAAATACGTAGAAAAATATATATACAAAGTACACATAAAATAATGTAAATTCGTATCAAAATAAATAAAACAAAATTCCACTAAAAGAAAGTATATTTGTAGGAAAATATATATACAAAATACAAATAAAATAAGTAAAATTTGTATAAAAATATATACAAAAATACAGAAAAATAGTTTAAATTTGTTTGAAAATAGATATGCAAAATACACATAAAATTAGGCAAATTTGTATTGAAATACATATAAAAAATACACAAAATAATGGAAATTTGTATGAAAATATATAAACAAATACACATAAAATAACGTAAATTTGGATAAAATCTATATACAAAATATACTTTAAATAATGTAAATATGTATAAAAATATATGTACAAAATACACATAAAATAATGTAAAATCGTATCAAAATAAATAAACAGAATATCAATAAAATAATGTAGATTTGTATGAAAATAAAGATGCAAAATACATATATAATAAAGCATATTTGCTTAAAAATATATATATAAAAATACACATAAAATAATTAAATTTGTATTAAAATAAATATACAAAAAGCACATACAATAAAGAAAATTTGTATTGAAATAGATATGAAAAATACACATAAATAATGTAAATATTTATAAAAATATATATACAAAATACACATAGAATAATGTAAAATCGTTTCAGAATATATCAACAGAATATCAATAAAATAATGTAAATTTGTATGAAAATAAAGATGCAAAATACCCATATAATAACGAATATATGTATAAAAATATACATACAAAAAAACACATCAAATAATTGAATTTGTATTAAAGTAAATATACAAAATGCACATACAATAAAGTAAAATTGTATTGATATAGATATGCAAAATACACATCAATAATGTAAATTTGTATCAAAATATATATCTATATATAAATACTATATATATATATATATATATATAAATATATATATATATATATATATATATATATAAATATATAAATATATATATATATATATATATATATATATATATATATATATATATATATATATATATATATATATATATATATATATATATATATATATATATATATATATATATATATATATATATATATATATATATATATATATATATATATATATATATATATATATACATATATACATATATATATATATATATATATATATATATATATATATATATATGTGTGTATATATATATATATATATATATATACCCGAGAGGTGTCTTGATAACTCCTCGAACCTCTTTCCTCTCAATTTCTGCAACATTTGCGGTCTTCGCTCTAATTTTCATTCTGTGGAACATCATCTCTCCTCCTCTAAACCTCACCTTCTCTTCCTTACTGAAACACAGGTTTCTGAGGCTACTGACAGCAATCTCTACTCTGTTCCCTCCTACTATCTCTATCCTAAATTTCAATCCAAAGCTGGATGTTGCGCCTACGTGCGCAACGACATCACTTGCTCTCGTGCCCATAACCTTGACTCTTCTGAATTTTCCACCATCTGGCTAAGACTTCATTGTCATTCTATTACTAAATACATCTGTGCTGTTTATCTCTCACCTAACTCTACCAACTATGTAAAATTCTTTGACTATTTGAATTCTAAAGTGGAGCACATCTTGACCCTCTCCCTTCGCTGAAATCTCCATCCTAGGAGATTTCAATGTTCACCACCAGCTTTGGCTTTCATCCTCTTTCACTGACCATCCTGGTGAACAAGCCTACAACTTTGCTATCCTCAACGACCTAGAGCAGTTGGTCCAGCACCCTACACGTATTCCCGACCGTCTTGGAGATCGGCCCAACATTCTAGACCTCTTCCTTACCTCAAACCCTTCTGCTTATTCTGTCAAACTGTTCTCTCCGTTGGGCTCCTCCGATCACAATCTTATTTCTGCATCCTGTCCTATCGCTCCTGTACACCCTCTGGACCCACCGAAGAGGCGATGCTTCTGGCATTTTGCTTCAGCTCGGTGGGACGACCTGAGGATGTACTTTTCCGATTTCCCGTGGAATGATTATTGCTTCCAGGATAGAGACCCCTCTGTGTGTGCTCAGCGCATCACAGAGGTGATTGTCTCTGGAATGGAGGCATACATTCCTCGTTCTTTCTCTTCTCCTCACGCTAAAAAGCCTTGGTTTAATCACGCTTGTTCTCGTGCTGTCAATGATAGAGAGGTAGCTCACAAAAGGTACCAGAGCCTTCAAACTAATGCTAATTATGAACTTTACATTTCTGCCCGAAATCGTGCCAAATCTATTCTCCGACTAACCAAAAATTCTTTCATTAATAGAAAATGTCAAAACCTTGCTTTCTCTAACTCTTCCCGTGACTTCTGGCATCTAGCCAAAAACATCTCCTCCAAGTTCACTTCTTCATCTTTCCCTCCACTCCTCAGTCCTGATGGTAACACTGCCGTCTCATCTATCTCTAAGGCTGAACTCTTCTCTCAAACTTTTTCTAAAAACTCCACTCTGGACGATTCTGGGCATATTCCTCCTACTCATCCCCCTCTGACTCCTTTATGCCTGTTATAAAGATTCTTCAAAATGATGTTTTCTATGCCCTCTCTGGCCTCAATCCTCAGAAGGCTTATGGACCTGATGGAGTGCCTCCTATTGTCCTTAAAAACTGTGCCTCCGTGCTGTCACCCTGCCTGGTCAAACTCTTTCGCCTCTGCCTGTCAACATCTACCTTTCCTTCTTGCTGGAAGTATGCCTTCATACAGCCTGTGCCTAAGAAGGGTGACCGCTCCAATCCCTCAAACTACCGTCCTATAGCTTTACTTTCTTGTCTATCTAAAGCTTTTGAATCAATCCTTAACCGGAAGATTCAAAAGCACCTTTCCACTTCTGACCTTCTATCTGATCGCCAGTATGGGTTCCGCAAGGGGCGTTCTACTGGTGATCTCCTAGCCTTCTTAGCTGACTCTTGGTCATCCTCTCTTAGCCGTTTCGGTGAAACTTTTGCTATTGCACTGGACATATCAAAAGCTTTTGATAGGGTCTGGCACAAATCTTTGCTTTCTAAACTACCCTCCTACGGTTTCTATCCTTCTCTCTGTACCTTTATCTCCAGTTTCCTTTCTGACCGTTCTATTTCTGCCATGGTAGACGGTCACTGTTCTTCCCCTAAATCTATTAACAGTGGTGTCCCACAGGGTTCTGTCCTATCTCCCACTCTTTTTCTGTTGTTCATTGATGATCTTCTTTCCAAAACGAACTGTCCTATCCATTCCTACGCCGATGATTCCACTCTGCATTACTCAACTTCTTTTAATAGAAGACCCACCCTTCAGGAACTTAACGACTCAAGGCTGGAGGCTGCAGAACGTTTAGCCTCAGCCCTTACTATTATTTCCGATTGGGGCAAGAAGAACCTGGTGTCCTTCAACGCCTCAAAAACACAGTTTCTCCACCTATCCACTCGACACAATCTTCCAAACAACTATCCCCTATTCTTTGACAACACCCAGCTATCACCTTCCTCAACACTAAACATCCTCGGTCTATCCTTAACTCAAAATCTCAACTGGAAACTTCATATCTCATCTCTTACTAAATCAGCTTCCTCGAGGCTGGGCGTTCTGTACCGTCTCCGCCAGTTCTTCTCCCCTGCACAGTTGCTGTCCATATACAGGGGCCTTGTCCGCCCTCGTATGGAGTATGCATCTCATGTGTGGGGGGGCTCCACTCACTCAGCTCTTCTGGACAGAATGGAGGCTAAGGCTCTTCGTCTCATCAGCTCTCCTCCTCATACTGATAGTCTTCTCCTCTTAAATTCCGCCGCAATGTTGCCTCTCTTTCTATCTTCTATCGATATTTCCACGCTGACTGCTCTTCTGAACTTGCTAACTGCATGCCTCCCCCCCTCCCGCGGCCCCGCTGCACTCGACTTTCTACTCATGCTCATCCCTATACTGCAAGAGTTAACCAGCATCTTCATTCTTTCATCCCTCACGCTGGTAAACTCTGGAACAATCTTCCTTCATCTGTATTTCCTCCTGCCTACGACTTGAACTCTTTCAAGAGGAGGGTATCAGGACACCTCTCCTCCTGTATTTGATCCTCCTTTCGGCCACCTCTTTTGCTTTACTTTAGGAGCAGCGAGTAGCGGGCTTTTTTTTATTATTGTTTTCTTTTTTTGTTGCCCTTGAGCTGCCTCCTTTGTTGTAAAAAAAAAATATATATATATATATATATATATATATATATATATATATATATATATATATATATATATATATATATATATATATATATATATATATATATATATATATATATATATATATATATATATATATATATATATATATATATATATATATATATATATATATATATATATATATATATATATTTCAAAAGAAATTTATATTGTATGTTTTATGTGTATTTTGTATATCTATTTTCATATAAATTCAAATTATTTCTCGGTATTTTTGTATATATTTTAACACAAATTTTACTTATGTTATGTGTATTTTGTAAATCTATTTTCATGAAAATATATATTATTTTATTGGTATTTTGTTGATTTATTTTGATACGAATTTACATTATTTTATATGTACTTTGTATATATTTTTATACGCATTTACATTATTCAATGTTTATTTTGAATATATATTTTTATACAAATTCATGTTATTTTATGTGTATTTGTATATATATTTTCATACAAATTTACATTATTTTATGTGTATTTTGTACATATATTTCAATACAAATTTACCTTATTTTATGTTTATATTGTATTAAATTCATTCAATTTTGAATTATTTTATATGTATATTTGTATTTGTATTTAGGTTATTTTATGTTTATTTTCTATATATATTTTCATCCAAAATTACATTATTTTATTGGTATTTTGTTAATTTAATTCGATACGAATTTAGATTATTATATAGGTATTTTGTATACATATTTTTATACGCATTTACATTATTTAATGTGTGTTTTGTATAAATATTTTTATGCAAATTTACTTTATTTTATGTGCATTTTTGTACATATATTTTTAAAGAAATTTGCGTTATTTTATGTGTATTTTGTATATGTTTTCTCATACAAATTTACATTAGTTTATTGATATTTTGTTTATTTATTTTGATACGAATTATATTATTATATGTGTATTTTGTACATATTTCTTATACGTATTTACATTATTTAATGAGTATTTTGTTTGTATATTTTTATAAAAATTTTTTTTATTATATGTGTATTTGTATAAATATTTTCATACAAATTTACATTATTTTAAGTACTTTGTATATATATTTCCATTCAAATTTAGCTTATTTTATGTGTATTTTATATATCTATTTTCATACAAATTTAATTACTTTTGTGTATTTTTGTATATAGTTTTATACAAATTTATGTTATTTTATGTGTATTTTGTATATTTATATTTATACAAATACTCATTCTTTTATTGGTATTTTGTTTATTTATTTTGATACGAATTTACATTATTTTATGTGTATTTTGTATACATTTTTATATATATTTATTTAATTTTAGGTGTATTTTGTATATATATTTTTATAGAAATCTACGTTATTTTATGTGTATTCGTATATATATTTTGAAACAAATTTACATTGTTTTATATGTATTTTGCATATCTATTTCAATACAAATTTACCTTATACCCAGGGGGCCAAATGACCAAATTTTGGTAAAATGTGTTTCGCCTGCTGTAAAAGGTTGTGAAGTGCCATTGGAGTCTATGGACATATAAAATCAATTTCGTGCACAACCTGCAAAAGGTTACTGGAAGCAAGATATTTGGCAAAATCCAAGATGGCCGCCACCGATGTCTGAAAATATACAAACTGTCATAACTTTGCAACTATTTGCGATAGAAACATGAATGAAAGTTCGTTTTCTATGTTTTGATATTCGAGGAGTCTGATTTTACAACTACAATGAAAAAAAAATGCATAAAAACTGCCACAAAGAATATATCCATGCTAAGCTGATACCAGGTTTTTCATTTCCTGACGACATATGATTGCGTGTTAATAACCATGTTGTTATTATTTGGGAACAAGGTTTAAGTTTATTATCCTACTAAGCACGCAGCCACACCATGAGTCAGGTCCCAAGCGCGTAGCACATGATAATGAATTGGTCACTAAAATTGTAGCAGCCATTGAAGTGAATCCATACACATCAACTTCGATGAACCTCATCAATATAACCAGTGGAGAATGTGCAGATGACACCGTGAAAATCACCTGACATCTGTGAAGGAATTGGGAACAAAGGCCTTGAACGATGCTCTGGAAAGCAAGAAGTCTGCAACTGTCAAGGTAAACCTTCAAACCTTCCATACACAAAACCAGAAACCCAAAAAGACCAAGACAAAAGCTTCAGCTGGAAAAAGTGAAGAAGTCTCGGCGCTTCTGCGCATAACTCAAGTGATCGCAAGTGGAGGAGACGTTGATGTCATCAGTTTCATTGGTGACCACGAGTGTAGCAAAACACCCCCAGCTCTATTCACAGAAGATGGGGAAATGCGCTCTGGTACGAAGGCCAGTCTTGTCAAGGCAATCAAAGACGACACAGGAATTCAACCCACAGCCTGCCTTCCTGATGAGCATAAACAAACTGCAGTGGTTGTCGATGCCATGTACGTGGTACGCCAATGGTCGTTTCAAAAGGGCGAAACGTTTGGAGATGTTGCACATCGTTACAGCAGAAATTTGAGAAGTATCTTGCCTGCAACAACAGATGTGTTACATATTTGCTGTGACAGTTATTCCTCCAGCAGCATCAAAGCATTGGAAAGGCAGAAGAGGTATGACAAATCAACACGGGGAAAGACATACGAAGTCAAGGCACATTTTGAGACTCCAGATCCACAAGACTTCTTCGGGCGGTCCCCACACACAGCAGAGCTACTAACCTTCCTTTGCGAAGAATGGAGCCAGTGGTGGTTCACTGATGGATCGGCGCAAGGGCCGACCAAAGTCTCCCTTGGTGGAGGCTTCTGACAAAACGAAAACTCTGCTGATCACACCCAACAATGTACAACCTGTAACTGAACTGAACTCGACACAAGAAGAGGCAGATACGCGGGTCTTCTTGCACGCGATACACAGTGCACAACATGACGGGATAGAAAGGGTTGTCACATGCCAATGACACGGACATAACCGTATTGGCCATCTACTACTCCTCGAATCACCTGAACATCCTGCATGGGCTTTGGGTTCAAATGCTCCACAAAGTTACTTGCCAATTCATGAGATAGCATTAAAGTTGGGAACACCACTGTGCCGAGCACTTCCGTTCATCCACAGCCTCAGCGGCAGGGATACAACTAGTTACCCGTATTTCACTGGCAAGAAAAATGGCTAGCATGCAGCAAAACTCTTGACGTCTCAGCTCTGGAGGCCTTTGCTGAGAATGAACAAGCATGCGAGCTATCGGACGTCGTAGTCACCAAGCTCGAGAACTTCGTGGCTGTGTACAGCAACAAAATGAGGACTTTTCTGCAAGCTCTCTCAGCAAGCTTAGAGCATTCAAGTTCCTCAACAACAAATCGACGCTGTTGAAGCCCTGCCTCCTACAGAAGATTCTTTCCTTCAACACCTGAGGCGTGCTGCCCTTGCGACTATCATAGACAAGACCTCCCATGTGGCACAGCCAAGAGCTGTTTCAGTTGAGGACTACGGTTGGGTGCTCATGGATGACAAACCAGTGCCTGTCATGGTCACTCTTCCAACATGGCCGCAGCAAATGAAGACTACAGTTTGCTGCAAGTGCATCAAAGATTGCAGTCGAAACTGCTCCTGTGCAAAGAACGGAATCGCATGTTATGTCGGTTGCAGGTGCGGGGGATCAGCGGTGCGGTGCAGCCGGATACGCTCGGCTGACAGCGACGAATCTGAAATAGATGAACATTAGACAATGTATTCACACGTTTCTGAATGTTTTTGTGGTGTATGCGCAAAATTCTCTGGAGTAATGATGAAGCTTAGGAAGATACATTATTATGCTTATATTTTGATGCTTCCGCCGTCTTTTGCCATATTTTGTTATTGTCTGTTCCCCATTCTTGATCATGGGTGCTTTGTAGTGTAATTCTGATGGTATAATTGGATTCTTTGTGTATTAAAACATGGAAAACGAACTTTCATTCATGTTTCTATCTCAAATAGTTGCAAAGTTATGACAGTTTGTGTATTTTCGGATTTTGGTGGCGGCCATCTTGGATTTTGCCAAATATCTCACTTCCAGTAGGTTTTTTGCAAGGTTGTGCACCTAGATATTGATTCTATATACCTCTAGACTCCAATGGCACTGCACAACCTTTTACAGCAGGAGAAACACATTTTACCCCCTTGGCCCCCTGGGTATTATTGTATGAGCATTTTGTATATTTATTTTAATACAAATTTAAATATTTTATGTGCATTTTGGTATATATATTTAAAAAAAAAGCGTTATTTTATGGGTATTTTGCATCTTAATTTATATAAAATTTACATTATTTTATTAACATTGTGTTTATTTATTTTGATACAATTTTACATTATTCTATTTACCTTATAGTATTTGCATTTTGCATATTTATTTTAATACAAATTTACATTTTTTACGTGTATTTTGGTATATATATTTTTATAAAAAAAAGCGTTATTTTATGGGTATTTTGCTTCTTTATTTTCAATCAAATTTACATTATTTTAATAATATTCTGTGTATTTATTTTGATACGATTTTACATTATTCTATTTGGGTTTTGTATATATTATTTTATACATTTTTGCATTATTTAATGTGTGTTTTATATATATATATATATATATATATATATATATATATATATATATATATATATATATATATATATATATATATATATATATATATATATATATATATATATATATATATATATATATATATATTTTATACAAATCTACGTTATTTTAAGTGTATTTGCTTATGTATTTTCATTCAAATTTACATTATTTTATGTGTATTTTGTATATGTATTTCAATACAAATTTACCTAATTTTATATGTATTTTGTATATTTATTTTCAAACAAATTAAAATTATTTTTGTGTATTTTTGTATATAGTTTTATACAAATTTACGTTATTTTATGTCTTTTGTATATATATTTTCATACAAATACACATTATTTTATCGATATTTTGTTTTGTGTTTATTTTGACACGAATTTACATTATTTAATGTTTATTTTGTATATATATTTTTATACGAATTTACATCATCTCAAGTGTATTTTGTATATATTTTTTTATACGTATTTAAATTATTTAATGTGTATTTTGTTTATATATTTTTATACAAATTTACGTTATTATATGTGTATTTGTATAAATAGTTTGATACAAATTTACATAGTTTTATATATTTTGTATATATATTTCAATTCAAATTTAGCTTACTTTATGTGTATTTTGTATATCTATTTTCACACAAATTTAATTACTTTTGTGTATTTTTGTATATAGTTTTATATAAATTTACGTTATTATATGTGTATTTTGTATATTTATATTTATACAAATACACATTCTTTTATTAGTATTTTGTTTATTTATTTTAATACTTTATATTACTTTATGTGTATTTTGTATATCTTTTTTTATACGTATTTACTTCATTTTATGTGTATTTTGTATATATATTTTCAAAGAAATCTACGTTATTTTATGTGTATTCGTATATATATTTGGAGAGAAATTTATATTGTTTTATATGTATTTTGCATATCTATTTCAATACAAATTTACCTTATTGTATGTGCATTTTGTATATTTGTTTTAATACAAATTCAAATATTTTATGTGTGTCTTATATATATTTTTTTCATAAAAAATGCGTTATTTTATGGGTATTTTCCATCTTAATTTTCATACAAATTTACATTATTTTATTAATATATGATACGATTTTACTTTATTCTATTTGTGTTTTGTATATATTTTTTTATACATATTTACATTATTTAATGTGTATTCTGTATATACATTTTATACAAATCTACGTTATTTTAAGTGTATTTGTTTATATATTTTCATTCAAATTTACATTCTTTTATGTGCATTTTGTATATGTATTTCAATACAAATTTACCTAATTTTATGTGTATTTTGTATATTTATTTTCATACAAATTTAAATTATTTTTGTGTATTTTTGTATATAGTTTTATACAAATTTAGGTTATTTTATGTGTATATTGTATATCTATTTTCATATAAATACACATTCTTTTAGTAATATTTTCTTTATTTATTTTGACGTGAATTTACTTTATTTAATGTGTATTTTGTACATATATTTTTTTACGTATTTACATCATTTCATGTGTATTTTGTATATATATTTCTATAGAAATCTACGTTGATTTATGAGTATTCGTATATAGATTTTCAAACAAATTTACAGTTTGATGTGTATTTTGCATATTTTTTCAATACAAATTTACCTTATTGTATATGCATTTTGTATATTAATGTATATAATGTATTTAAAAAAAGAATATATGCTTTTTTTAATGGGTATTTTGCATCTTTATTTTCATACAAATTTACTTTATTTTATTGATATTGATACATTAATGTATGTGTATTTTGTATATATATTTTATACAAATGAACGTTACTTTATGTGTATTTGTTTTCATTTTATACAAATTTACATTATTTTATGTGTATTTTGTACATGTATTTAAATACAAATTTAACTAATTATATGTGTATTTTATATATCTATTTTCATACAAATTGAAACAATTTTTGTGTATTTTTGTATATATTTTTATACAAATTTACGTCATTTTATGTGTATTTTGTATATTTATATTTATAGAAATACACATTCTTTTATTGGTATTTTGTTTATTTATTTTGATTCGAATTTACATTATTTTATGTGTATTTTGTATACATTTTTTTATACGTATTTTCTGTGTATTTTGTATGTATATTTTTATAGAAATCTACGTTATTTTATGTGTATTCGTATATATATTTTGAAACAAATCTACATTGTTTTATATGTATTTTTGCATATCTCTTTCAATATAAATTTATCTTATTGTATGTGCATTTTGTATATTTATTTCAATATAATTTAAATATTTTATGTGTATTTTGGTATATATATTTTTTTAAAAATGCGCTATTTTATGGGAATTTTGCATCTTTATTTTCATACAAATTTACATTATTTTATTAACATTCTGTGTATTTATTTTGATACGATTTTACATTATTCTATTTGTTTTTTGTATATATTTTTTTACACATATTTACATTATTTAATGTGTATATTGCATACATATTTTAAACAAATTTATTATCTATTATCTATTGTCATACAAATACACATTCTTTTCATGATATTTTGTTTATTTATTTTGACACGAATTTACATTATTTAATATGTATTTTGTATATATATTTTTATACGTATTTACATCATTTCATGTGTATTTTGTATATATATTTCTATAGAAATCTACGTTATTTTATGTGTATTCGTATGTATATTTTGAAAAAAATTTACACTGTTTTACGTGTATTTTGCATATTTTTTCAATACAAATTTACCTTATTGTATATGCATTTTGTATATTAATTTGAATTCAAATTTGATTATTCTATGTGTATTTTTTTATATGTATTTTTAAAAAAATATGCTTTATTTTATTGGTGTTTTGCATCTTTATTTTCATACAAATTTACATTATTTTATTGATATTTTGTGTATTTATTTTGATACGATTTTACATTATTCTATGCGTATTTTGTATAAATATTTTATAAAAATGTACGTTATTTTATGTGTTTTTGTTTTCATTTCATACAAATTTACATTATTTTATGTGTATTTTGTACATGTATTTAAATACAAATTTAACTAGTTATATGTGTATTTTGTATATCTATTTTCATACCAATTGAAACTATTTTTGTGTATTTTTGTATATATTTTTATACAAATTTTCGTTATTATATGTGTATTTTGTATATTTATTTTCCTACAAATATACGTTCTTTTATCTGAATTTTGTTTATTTATTTTGATACGAATTTACATTATTTTAGGTGTATTTGGTGTTTATATTTTTATCCTTATTTACATCATTTATATGTATTTTGTATCTATATTTTCATAGAAATTTACTCTATTTTATATGTGTTCGTATATATATTTTGATACAAATTTGCATTATTGATGTGTATTTTGCATATATATTTCAATACAAATCTTTTTTATTGAATGTGCATTTTGTATATCTATTTTAATACAAATTTAATTTAATGCGTTATTATATGGGTATTTTGCAACTTTATTTTCATACAAATTTACATTATTTTATTGATATTCTGTTGATTTATTTTGAAACGATTTTACATTATTCTATGATTATTTTGTATATATATTTTTTAAAATATTTACATTATTTAATGTATATTTTGTATATATATTTTTTGCAAATTTACGTTATTTTATGCGTATTTGTTTATATATTTTCATACAATTTTACATTATTTAATGTGTATTTTGTATATGTATTTCAATAAAAATTTGCCTAATTTTATATATAGTTTGCATTTCTATTTTCAAACAAATTTTAATTATTTTTGTGTATTTTTGTACATATTTTTTTACAAATTTTAGTTATTTTATTTGTATTTTGTATATATATTTTCCTACAAATATACATTCTCTTATTGGAATTTTGTTTATTCATATTGATACGAATTTACATTATTTTATGTGTATTTTGTATATATATTTTTCTACGTATTTTCATAAAAATTTACGTTATTTTATTTTGTGTATTTGTATATATTTTGATACAAATTTATATTATTTTATGTGTATTTAGCACATCTATTTCAATAAAATTTTTCGTTATTGTATGTGTATTTTGTATATTTATTTTAATACAAATTTAATTATTTTATGTGTATTTTTGTATATTTTTTTTTTATTTGAGTAAATTTATGGGTATTTTGCATCTTTATTTTCATAAACTTTTACATTACTTTATTGATATTCTGTATATTTATATTGATACAATTTACATTATTCTAGGTGTATTTTGTATATATTTTCCTTACATATTTACATATATATTTTAGATATATATATAGAGATATATATATATATATATATATATATATATATATATATATATATATATATATATATATATATATATATATATATATATATATATATATATATATATATATATATATATATATATATATATATATATATATATATATATATATATATATATATTTTATTGGTATTTTGTATATACTTATATTTCAAAACAAATTTACCTAATTTTATATGTATTTTGTATATCTATTTTCATACAAATTTAAATTATGTCTGTGTGTTTTTGCATAGATTTAAATACAAATTTTAGCTAAGTTATGTGTATTTTGTAAATTTAATTTCACATAAATGTATACTATTTTATTGGTATTTTGTTGATTTATTTTGATACGAATTTACATCGTTATATGTGTAATTTGTATATATATTTTTTTACGTATCTACATTATTTAATGTGTATTTTGTATATATATTTCTATACAAATTTATGTTATTTTACGTGTATTTGTATATATATTTTGATACAGATCTACATAAGTTTACGTGTACTTTGTATATATATTTCATTACAAATTTGCCTTATTTTATGTTTATTTTTATATTTATTTTCAATCAAATTTAATTTATTTTATGTGTATATATTTATTTGTATTTACGTTATTTTAATGTATTTTCAATATATATTTTCAATCAAAATTACATTATTTTATCGGCATTTTGTTCATTTTTTCGATTCAAATTTAGATTATTTCACGTGTATTTTCTATACAAATTTTTATACGCATTTACATTATTTAATATGTGTTTTGTATATATATTTTTTATACAATTTTACTTAATTTTATGTGCATTTGTGTTGTTGTTTTTTATACAAATTAACATTATTTTAAGTGTATTTTGTACTTATTTTACAACAAATTTGACTTATTTATGTGTATTTTGTTTATTTATTTTCATACAAATTTAAATTATTTTATATGCATTTTTGTACATATATTTTTATAGAGATTTGCGTTATTTTATGTGTATTTTGTATATATTTTTTCATAGAAATTTACATTTTTTTATTGGTAATTTGGTTACTTATTTTGATACGAATTTACATTATTATATGTGTATTTTGTATATATATTGTGTACGTATTTTTATTATTTAATGTGTAATTTGTTTATATATTTTAAAACAAATTTACGTTATTTTATGCGCATCTGTTAAAATATTTTGATACAAATTTACTTTTTTTTATGTATTTTTTATACATATTTTAATACAAATTTAGTTTATTTTATGTATATTTTATATCTATTTTCATACAAATTTAAATTACTTTTGTGTATTTTTGTATATAGTTTTAGACAAATTTACGTTATTTTATATTTATTTTGTATATTTATTTTCATACATTCTTCTATTCTTCTATTGGTATTTTGTTTATTTATTTTTTTACGAATTTACGTTATTTTATATGTATTTTGTATTTATATTTTTATAGGTATTTACATCATTTTATGTGTATTTTTTATTTGTATTTTTATAGAAATTTACGTTTTTTTTATGTGTATTCGTATATATATTTTGAAACAAATTTACATTGTTTGATGTGTGTTTTGCATATCTATTTCAATACAAATTTATCATATTGTATGTGCATTTTGTATATTTATTTTAATACAAATATAATTATTTGATGTGTATTTTTGTATATATATTTTTTTAAAAATATGTTTTTTTTTTAATGGGTATTTTGCATCTCTATTTTCCTACAAATTTACATTATTTGATTGATATTCTGTGTATTTATTTTCATACGATTTTATATTGTTTTATGTGTATTTTGTATATATCTTATTTAACATATTTACATTATTTAATGTGCATTATCTATATATATTTTATACAAACATACGTTACTTTATGTAAAATCGTATCAAAATAAATACACAGAATATTAATAAGATAATGTAATTTTGTATGAAAATTAAGATGGAAAATACCCATAGGATAATGCATTTCTTATAAAAATATATATACGAAAACACATAAAATATTTGATTTTGTATTAAAATATAAATACAAAATGCACGTACAATAAGGTAAATTTGTATTGAAATAGATATGCAAAAATACATATAAAACAATGTAAATTTGTTTCAAAATATATATAGGAATACACATAAAATAACGTAGATTTCTATAAAAATATATATACAAAATACACATAAAATTAAGTAAATATGTATAAAAAAATGTATACAAAATACACATAAAATAATGTAAACTCGTATCAAAATAAATAAACAAAATACTAATAAAAGAATGTGTGTTTGTATAAATATAAATATACAAAATACATATAAAATAACGTAAATTTATATAAAACTAAAAAAAAAATACACATAAGTAATTAAATTTGTATGAAAATAGATATACAAAATACACATAAAATAAGCTAAATTTGAATTGAAATATATATACAAAATACATAAAATAATGTAAATTTGTATCAAAATACTTATACAAATACACATATAATAACGTAAATTTGTATAAAAATATATAAACAAAATACAAATTAAATTATGTAAATACGTATAAAAAAAAATATGTACCAAATACACAAATAATAATGTAATTCGTATCAAAATAAATAAACAAAATACCAATAAAATAATGTAAATTTGAATGAGAAAACATATACAAAATATACATAAATAACGCAAATATCAATAAAAATATATATAATATAAAATATTTTTATATATATATAAAATATTTAATGTATATTTTGTATATATATTTTATCCAAATTTACGTTATTTTATGTGTATTTGTTTATATATTTTCATACAAATTTACAGTATTTTATATGAGTTTTGTATATATATTTCAATACAAATTTGCCTAACTTTATGTGTATTTTGCATATCTATTTTCAAACAAATTTAAATTATTTTTGAGTATTTTTGTATTTATTTTTTATACAAATTTTAGTTATTTTATTTGTATTTTGTATATATATTTTGTTTATTTATTTTGATACGAATTTACATTATTTTATGAGTATTTTGTATATATATTTTCATAGAAATTTACGTTATTTTATTGTGTGTATTCGTATATATTTTGATACAAATTTTATACAAATTCATGTTATTTTATGTGTATTTGTATATATATTTTGATACAAATTTATATTATTTTATGTGTATTTTGACATATATTTCATTACAAATTTACATTATTTCATGTTTATTTTTTATATTTATTTCATTCAATTTTAAATTATTTTATGTGTATATTTGTATTTGTATATATGTTATTTTATGTGTATTTTCTATATATATTTTCATCCAAAATTACATTATTTTATTGGTATTTTTTAAATTTAATTTCATAGGTATTTTGTATACATATTTTTATACTCATTTACATTATCTAATGTGTGTTTTGTATATATATATATTTATGCAAATTTAGTTTATGTGCAATTTTGTACATATATTTTTATAGAAATTTGCGTTATTTTATGTGTATTTTGTATATGTTATCTCATACAAATTTACATTATTTTATTGGTATTTTGTTTATTTATTTTTTTACGAATTACTTGATTGTATGTGTATTTTGTACATATTTTTTTTATACGTATTTACATTATTTATTGTGTATTTTGTTTATATATTTTCATACAAACTTACGTTATTATATGTGTATTTGTATAAATATTTTGATACAAATTTACTTTATTTTCTGTATTTTGTATATATATTTCAATTCAAATTTAGCTTATATTGTGTGTATTTTGTATATCTATTTTCATACAAATTTAATTACTTCTGTGTATTTTTGTATATAGTTTTATATAAATTTACGTTATTTTGTGTGTTTTGTATATTTATATTTATACAAATACACATTCTTTTATTAGTATTTTGTTTATTTATTTTGATACGAATTTACATTATTTTATGTGTGTTTTGTATACATTTTTTTATACGTATTTACTTCATTTTATGTGTATTTTGTTTATATATTTTTATAGAAATCTACGTTATTTTATGTGTATTCGTATATATATTTTGAAACAAATTTACATTGTTTTATATTTATTTTGCATATCTA
Source organism: Eriocheir sinensis (assembly GCF_024679095.1). NCBI lineage: Eukaryota > Metazoa > Arthropoda > Malacostraca > Decapoda > Varunidae > Eriocheir > Eriocheir sinensis. The sequence continues at coordinate 469,164 of NW_026111909.1, forward strand.
TTTCAATACAAATTTACCTTATTGTATGTGTATTTTGTATCTTTATTTTAATACAAATTTAAAAATTTTGTGTATTTTGGTATATATATTTAAAAAAAATGTGTTATTTTATGGGTATTTTGCTTCTTTATTTTCATACAAATTTACATTATTTTATTAATATTCTGTATTTTTATTTTGATACGATTTTACATTATTCTAATTGTGTTTTGTATATATTTTTTTATACATATTTACATTAATTTGTATTTTGTATATATATTTTATACAGATTTACGTTATTTTCACTGTATTTGTTTATGTATTTTCATTCAAATCTACGTTATTTTATGTGTATTTTGTATATGTATTTCAATACAAATTTACCTAATTTTATGTGTATTTTGTATATTTATTTTCATACAAATATAAACTATTTTTGTGTATTTTTGTATATAGTTTTATACAAAGTTAGGTTATTTTATGTGTATTTTGTAGATCTATTTTCATAGAAATACACATTCTTTTATTGATATTTTGTTTATTTATTTTGACGCGAATTTACATTATTTAATGTGTATTTTGTATATATATTTTTATACGTATTTACATCATTTCATGTGTATTTTGTATATATATTTCTATAGAAATATCCGTTATTTTATGTGTATTCGTATATATATTTTGAAACAAATTTACACTGTTTTATGTGTATTTTGTATATTTTTTCAATACAAATTTACCTTATTGTATGTGCATTTTGTATATTAATTTTAATACAAATTTAATTATTCTATGTGTATTTTTGTATATGTATTTTTATAAAAATATGTTTTATTTTATGGGTATTTTGCATCTTTATTTTAATACAAATTTACATTATTTTATTGACATTCTGTGTATTTATATTGATACGATTTTACATTATTCTATGTGTATTTTGTACATATATTTTTTACAAATGTACGTTATTTTATGTGTATTTGTTTTCATTTCATACAAATTTACATTATTTTATGTGTATTTTGTATATGTATTTAAATACAAATTTAACAAATTATATGTGTATTTTGTATATCTATTTTCATACAAACTGAGATTATTTTTGTTTCTATTTTTGTATATAATTTTATACAAATTTTATTCATATTTTGTGTGTATTTTCTATATTTATTTTCCTTCAAATATACGTTCTTTTATCGGAATTTTGTTTATTTATTTTGATACGAATTTACATTATTTTAAGATTATTTGGTATATATATTTTTATACCTATTTACATCATTTTATATGTTTTTGTATGTATATTTTCATAGAAATTTATTCTATTTTATGTGTATTCGTATAAATATTTTGATACAAATTTACATTATTGATATGTATTTTGCATGTCTATTTCAATACAAATTTACTTTATTGTATGTGCATTTTGTATATTTATTTTAATACAAATTAAATTATTTTATGTGTATTTTTGTATAGACATTTTTATGGAAATATGCGTTATTATATGGGTATTTTGCATCTTTATTTTCATACAAATTTACATTATTTTATTGATATTCTGTTTATTCATTTTGATACGATTTAACATTTTTCTATGTGTATTTTGTATATATATATATATATATATATATATATATATATATATATATATATATATATATATATATATATTTTTTATACATATTTACATTATATAATGTCTATTTTGTATATATATTTTATCCAAATTTACGTTATTTTATGTGTATTTGTTTATATATTTTCAAATAAATTTACATTATCTTATGTGTATTTTGTATATGTATTTCAATACAAATTTGCCTAACTTTGTGTGTATTTTGCATATATATTTTCAAACAAATTTAAATTATTTTTGTGTATTTTTGTATATATTTTTATACAAATTTTAGTTATTTTATTTGTATTTTTTATATATATTTTCCTACAAATATACATTCTTTTATTGGAATTTTGTTTATTTATTTTGATACGAGTTTACATTATTTTGTGTATTTTGTATATATATTTTTCTACGTATTTAAATTATTTTATGTGTATTTTGTATATACAATTTCATAAAAATATACGTTATTTTATTGTGTGTATTCGTATATATTTTGATACCAATTTTATACAAATTCATGTTATTTAATGTATATTTGTATATATATTTTCATACAAATTTATATGTGTATTTTGTATACATTTTTTTATACGTATATACTTTATTTTATGTGTATTTTGTATATATATTTTTATAGAAATCTACGTTATCTTTTGTATTCGTATATATATTTTGAAACAAATATACATTGTTTTATATGTATTTTGCATATCTATTTCAATACAAATTTCCCTAAATGAATGTGCATTTTGTATATTTATTTTAATACAAATTTAAATATTTTATGTGTGTTTTGGTATATATATATATATATATATATATATATATATATATATATATATATATATATATATATATATATATATATATATATATATATATATATATATATATATATATATATATATATATATTATAAAAAATGCGTTATTTTATTGGTATGTTGCATCTTTATTTTCTTACAAATTTACATTATTTTATTAATATTCTGTGTATTTATTTTTATACGATTATACACTAATCTATTTGTGTTTTGTATATATTTTTTTCATACATATTTGCATTATTTAATGTGTATTTTGTATATATATTTTATACAAATTTACGATATTTAAAGTGTATTTGTTTATATATTTTCATTCAAGTTTGCATCATTTTTTGTGTATTTTGTATATGTATTTGAATACAAATTTACCTAATTTTATGTGTATTTTGTATATTTATTTTCATACAAATTTAAATTATTTTTGTGTATTTTTGTATGTATTTTTTATATATATTTTTATAGAATTTATTTTTTATGTGTATTCTTAAATATATTTTGAAATAAATTTACATTGTTTTATATGTGCTTTGCATATCTATTTCAATACAAATTTACCATATTGTATGTGCATTTTGTATATTTATTTTAATACAAATTTAATTATTTGATATGTATTTTTGAATACATATTTATATAAAAATATGCTTTTTTATGGGTATTTTGCATCTTTATTTTCATACAAATTTGCATTATATTATTGATATTCTGTGTATTTATTTTGATACGATTTTACATTATTCAATGTGTATTTTATATGTATTTTATTTTACATATATACATTATTTAATGTGCATTATCTATATATATTTTATACAAATATATGTTACTTTGTCTATTTGTTTATATATTTTCATACAAATTTACATTATTTGATGTGTATTTTGTATATGTATTTCAATACAAATTTACCAAATTTTATATGTATTTTGTATATCTATTTCCATACAAATTGAAATTATTTTTGTGTATTTTTGTATATATTTTATACAAATTTAAGCTATTTTATATATTATTTTGTATATCTATTTTCATATATATATATATATATATATATATATATATATATATATATATATATATATATATATATATATATATATATATATATATATATATATATATATATATATATATATAAATATATATATATATATATATATATATATATATATATATATATATATATATATATATATATATATATATATATATATATATTTATTATATATATATATTTGTATATATATATATTTTTATACGTATTTACATCACTTCATGTGTATTTAGCATATATATTTTCATAAAAATTTACTTTATTTAATGTGTTTTCGTATATATATTTTAATACAAAATCTACATTATTTGATGTGTTTTTTGCATATCTATTTCAATACAAATTTACCTTATTGTACGTGCATTTTGTATATTTATTTTAATACAAATTTAATTATTTTGTGTGTATTTTTGTATATATATTTTTATACAAATATCCGTTATTTTATGGGTATTTTCCATCTTTATTTTCATAGAAATTTACATTATTTTATTGATTTTCTGCTCATTTATTTTGATACGATTTTACATTATTCTATGTGTATTTTGTATATATTTTTTATACATTTTTCCATTATTTAATGTGTATTTTGTATATATATTTTATACAAATTTACATTATTTTATGTGTATTTGTTTGTATATTTTGATACAAATTTACAATATTTTATGGGTATTTAGTATATATATTTCAAAAGAAATATACCTAGTTTTATGTGTATTTTGTATATCTATTTTCATACAAATTCAAATTATTTCTGGGTATTTTTGTATATATTTTAAAACAAATTTTAGTTATGTTATGTGTATTTTGTAAATTTATTTTCATTCAAATATATATTATTTTATTGGTATTTTGTTGATTTATTTTTATATGAATTTACATTATTTTATATGTACTTTGTATATATATATACATTTTTATACGCATTTACATTAAATAATGTTTATTTTGAATATATATTTTTATACAAATTCATTTTATTTTATGTGTATTTGTATATATCTTTTCATACAAATTGACATTATTTTATGTGTATTTTGTACATATATTTCATTAAAAATTTACCTTATTTATTGTTTATTTTGTATATTTATTTCATTCAATTTTAAATTATTTTATGTGTATATTTATATTTGTATTAAGGTTATTTTATGTGTATTTTATATATATATTTTCATCCATAATTACATTATTTTATTGGTATTTTGTTAATTTAATTCGATACGATTTTAGATTATTTCATAGGTATTTTGTATACACATTTTTATACGCATTTACATTATTTAATGTGTGTTTTGTATATATATTTTTATGCAAATTTACTTTATTTTACGTACATTTTTGTACATATATTTGTATAGAAATTTGCGTTATTTTATGTGTATTTTGTATATGTTTTCTCATACAAATTTACCTTAATTTATTGGTATTTTGTTTATATATTTTGAAACGAACTACATTATTATATGTGTATTTTGAACATATTTTTTATACGTATTTAAAGTATTTAATGAGTATTTTGTTTATATATTTTTATACAAATTTACGTTATTATATGTGTATTTGTATAAATATTTTGATACAAATTTACATTATCTTATGTATTTTGTATATATATTTCAATTCAAATTTAGCTTATTTGATGTGCATTTTGTATATCTATTTTCATACAAATTTAATTACTTTTGTGTATTTTTGTATATAGTTTTATACAAATTTACGTTATTTTATGTGTATTATGTATATTTATATTTATACAAATACACATTCTTTTATTGATATTTTGTTTATTTATTTTGATTCGAATTTACATTATTTTATGTGTATTTTGTATAAATTTTTTAATACGTATTTACTTGATTTTATGTGTATTTTGTATATATTTTTATAGAAATCTGCGTTTTTTTATGTGTATTCGTATATATATTTTGAAACAAATTTACATTGTTTTATATGTATTTTTGCATATCTCTTTCAATACAAATTTACCTTATTGTATGTGCATTTTGTATATTTATTTCAATACAAATTTAAATATTTTATGTGTATTTTGGTATATATATTTTTTTAAAAATGCGCTATTTTATGGGAATTTTGCATCTTTATTTTCATACAAATTTACATTATTTTATTAATATTCTGTGAATTTATTTTGATACGATTTTACATTATTCTATTTGTTTTTTGTATATATTTTCTTATACATACTTACAATGTGTATCTTGCATATATATTTTATACAAATTTACGTTATTTTATGTGTATTAGTTTATATATTTTCATACAAATTTACATCATTTTATGTGTATTTTTTATATGTATTTCAATACAAATATGCGTAATTTTATGTGTATTTTGCTTATCTATTTTCAAACAAATTTAATTTATTTTTGTGTATTTTTGTATATATTTTTATTCAAATTTTATTTATTTTATTTGTATTTTAAATATATTTCTTTCTTACAAATATACATTCTTTTTTTAGAATTTTGTTTATTTATTTTGATACGAATTTACATTATTTTATGCGTATTTTGTATATATATTTTTCTACGTATTTAAATTATTTAATGTATCTTTTGTATATACATTTTCATAAAAATTTACGTTATTTTATTGTGTGTATTGGAATATATTTTGATACATATATTTCATTACAAATTTACCTTATTTTATGTTTATTTTGTATATTTATTTCAATCAATTTTAAATTATTTTTGTGTATATTTGTATTTGTATTTATGTTATTTTATGTGTATTTTCTATATATATTTTCATCCAAAATTACATTATTATATTGATATTTTCTTAATTTAATTCGATACGAATTTAGATTATTTCATAGGTATTTTGTATACATATTTTTATACTCATTTACATTATCTAATGTTTCTTTTGTATATATATTTTCATGCAAATTTATTTTATGTGCATTTTTGTACATATATTTTTATAGAAATTTTCGTTATTTTACGTGTTTTTTGTTTATTTTTCTCATACAAATTAACATTATTTTATTAGTATTTTATTTTTTATTTTGATACGATTTACATGATTATATGTGTATTTTGTACATATTTTTTATACGTATTTACATTATTTAATGTGTATTTTGTTTATATATTTTTATACAAATTTACGTTATTATATGTGTTTTTGTATAAATATTTTGATACAAATTTACTTTATGTTATGTATTTTGTATATATATTTCAATTCAAATTCAGCTTATTTTGTGTGTATTTTGTATATCTTTTTTCATAAAAATTTAATTACTTCTGTGTATTTTTGTATATAGTTTTATATAAATTTCCGTTATTTTATGTGCATTTTGTATATTTATATTTATACTAATACACATTATTTTATTGGTATTTTGTTTATTTATATTTATAAGAATTTACAATATTTTATGTGTATTTTGTATACATTTTTTTATACGTATTTACTTAATTTTAAGTGTATTTTGTATATGTATTTTTACAGAAATCTACGTTATTTTATGTGTATTTGTATATGTATTTTGAGACAAATTTACATTGTTTTATATGTATTTTGCATATCTATTTCAATACAAATTTACCTTATTGTATGTGCATTTTGTATATTTATTTTAATACAACTTCAAATATTTTATTTGTATTTTGGTATATATAATTTTATAAAAAAATGCGTTACTTTATAGGTATTTTGCATCTTAATTTTCATACAAATTTACATTATTTTATTAATATTCTGTGTATATATTTTGTTACGATTTTACATTATTCTATTTGTGTTTTGTATATATTTTTTTATACATATTTATATTATTTAATGTGTATTTTATATATATATATTTATATATATATATATATATATATATATATATATATATATATATATATATATATATATATATATATATATATTTTATACAAATTTACGTTATTTTAAGTGTATTTGTTTATATATTTTCATTTAAATCTACATATATATATTTTGAAACAAATTTACATTGTTTCATATGTATTTTTGCATATCTCTTTCAATACAAATTTACCTTATTGTATGTGCATTTTGTATATTTATTTCAATACAAATTTAAATATTTTATGTGTATTTTGGTATATATATTTCTATAAAAAAAATGCGCTATTTTATGGGTATTTTGCATCTTTATTTTCATACAAATATACATTATTTTATTAATATTCTGTGTATTTATTTTGATACGATTTTACATTAATGTATTTGTGTTTTGTATGTATTTTATTTTACATATTTACATTATTTAATGAGCATTTTGTATATATATTTCATACACACTTACGTTATTTTAAGTGTATTTGTTTATATATTTTCATTCAAATTTACATTATTTTATGTGTATTTTGTATATGTATTTCAATACAAATTAGATAATGTAAATGAGTATGAAAATATGTATACAAAATACCTATGAAAAAATCTAAATTCGTGTCGAAATAAATTAAGAAAATACCTATAAAATAATGTAATTGTGGATAAAAATCTATATAGAAAATACACATAAAATTACCTAAATACAAATACAAATATACACATAAAGATTAAGATTGAATATAATAAATATACAAAATCATCATAAAATAAGGTAAATTTGTAATGAAAAATATGTAAAAATACACATGAAATAATATAAATTTGTATGAAAATATATATACAAATACACATAAAATAACATGAATTTGTATAAAATTTGTGTCAAAATAAATACGAATACACACAATAAAATAATGTAATTTTTTATTAAAATATATATACAAAATAAACATAAAATAATGTAAATACGTAGAAAAATATATATACAAAATACACATAAATTAATGTAAACTCGTATCAAAATAAATAAACAAAATTCCAATAAAAGAATGTATATTTGTAGGAAAATAAATATACAAAATACAAATAAAATAACTAAAATTTGTATAAAAATATATAAAAAATACACAAAAATAATTCAAAATTGTTTCAAAATAGATATGCAAAATACACATCAATACACATTTGTATTGAAATACATATATAAAATAGACATAAAATAATGTAAATTTTTATGAAAATATATAAACAAATACACATAAAATAACCTAAATTTGGATAAAATATATATATACAAAATGTAAATATGTATAAAAATATAAATACAAAATACACATAGAATAATATTAAATCGTATCAAAATAAATAAACAGAATATCAATATAATAATGTAAATTTGTATGAAAATAAAAATGCAAAATACCCATATAATAACGCATATTTGCATAAAAATATATATACAAAAATACACATGTAATAATTAAATTTGTATTGAAATAAATATACAAAATGCATATACAATAAAGTAAATTTGTATTGAAATAGATATGCAAAATACACATCAATAATGTAAATTTGTATCAAAATATATATACGAGTACACAATAAATAGAGTAAATTTCAATAAAAATATACATACAAAATACATATAAAATGATGTAAATAGTATAAAAATATATATACCAAATTCACCTAAATAATGTAAATTCATATCAAAATAAATAAGCAAAATTCCGATAAAAGAACGTATATATGTAGGAAAATAAATATACAAAATTCACATAAAATAACGAAAATTTGTATAAAAATATATATAAAAAAAAAACACAAAAATAATTTCAAAATAGATATACAAAATACACGTATAATTAGTTAAATTTGTCTTTAAATACATGTACAAAATACACATAAAATAATGTAAATTTGTATGAAATGAAAACAAATACACATAAAATAACGTACATTTGTATAAAATATCAATACAAAATACACATAGAATAATGTTAAATCGTATCAAAATAAATGCACAGAATATCAATACAATAATGTAAATTTGTATGAAAATAAAGATGCAAAATACCCATAAAATAAAGCATATATTTACAAAAATAAATATACAAAAATACACATTCAATAATTAAATTTGAATTAAAATTAATATACAAAATGCACATACAATAAGGTAAAATTGTATTGAAAATATATGCAAAATACACATAAAACAATGTAAATTTGTTTCAAAATATATATACGAATACACATAAAAAAACGTAGATTTCTATAGAAATATATATACAAAATTCACTTGAGATGATGTAAATACGTATAAAAATATATATACAAAATAGACATTAAATAATGTAAATTCGTGGCAAAATAAATACACAAAATATCAATGAAATAATGTGTATTTGTATGAAAATAGATATACAAAATACACATAAAATAACGTAAATTTGTATAAACCTATATACAAAAATACACAAAATTAATTTAAATTTGTTTGAAAATACATATACAAAATACACATAAAATAATGTTAATTTGAATGAAAATACATAAACAAATACACTTAAAATAACGTAAATTTGTATAAAATATATATACAAAATAAACATTAAATAATGTAAATATGTATAAAAAAATATATACAAAACCCAAATAGAATAATGTAATATCGTATCAAAATAAATACGAAGAAAATTAATAAAATAATGTAAATTTGTATGAAAATAAAGAAGCAAAATACCCATTAAATAACACATTTTTTTTAATATATATACCAAAATACACATACAAAATTTAAATTTGTATTAAAATAAATACACAAAATGCACATACAATAAAGTAAATTTGTATTGAAATAGATATGCAAAACACATATAAAACAATGTAAATTTGTTTCAAAATATATATACGAATACACATAAAATTAAGTAAATACGTTTAAAAAAATGTATACAAAATACACATAAAATAAAGTAAATTCGTATCAAAATAAATAAACAAAATACCAATAAAAGAATGTGTATTTGTATAAATATTAATATACATAATACACATAAAATAACGTAAATTTGTATAAAACTATACAAAAATACACAAAAGTAATTAAATTTGTATGAAAATAGATATACAAAATACACATAAAATAAGCTAAATTTGAATTGAAATATATATACAAAATACATAAAATAATGTAAATTTGTATCAAAATATTTATACAAATACACATATAATAACGTAATTTTTTTTTTAAATATATATACAAAATACTCATTAAATAATGTAAATAAAAAATATGTTCAAAATAGACATATAATAATATAATTCGTATAAAAAAAATTAAATAAATACCAACAAAAAAATGTAAATTTGTATGAGAAAACATATAAAAAATACACATAAAATAACGCAAATTTCAATAAAAATATATGTAGAAAAATGCACATAAAATAAAGTAAATTTGCATAAAAATATATATACAAAACACACATTGAATAATGTAAATGCATATAAAAACATGTATACAAAATACCTATGAAATAATCTAAATTCGTATCGAATTAAATTAACAAAATACCAATAAAATAATGTAATTTTGGATGAAAATATATATATAGCAAGTACACATAAAATAACCTAAATACAAATAAAAATATACACATAAAATAATTTAAAATTGAATGAAATTAATATACAAAATAAACCATAAATAAGTTAAATTTGTAATGAAGTATATGTACAAAAAACACATAAAATAAGGTCAATTTGTATGAAAATGTATATACAAATACACATGAAATAACATGAATTTGTATAAAAATATATATTCAAAATAAACATTAAATAATGTAAATGCGTATAAAAATATATATACAAAGTACATATAAAAAAATGTAAATTCGTATCAAAATAAATCAACAAAATACCAATAAAATAATATATATTTGAATGAAAATAAATTTACAAAATACATATAACACACATAACATAATACGCATAACAAAACTAAAATTTCTTTTAAAATATATACAAAAATACCCAGAAGTAATTTGAATTTGTATGAAAATAGATGTACAAAATACACATAAAACTAGGTAAATTTCTTTTGAAATATATATAGAAAATACCCAAAAAATATTGTAAATTTGTGTCAAAATATATAAACAAATACACATAAAATAATGTAAATTTGTGTAAAATATATATATAAAATACACATTAAATAATGGAAAAATGTATAAAAAATATATACAAAATACACATAGAACAATGTAAAATCGTATTAAAATCAATGAGCAGAATATCAATAAAATAATGTAAATTTCTATGAAAATAAAGATTGAAAATACCCATAAAATAACGGATAATTGTATAAAAATATATATACAAAAATACACATAAAATAATTAAATTTGTATTAAAATAAATATACAAAATGCACACACAATAAGGTAAATTTGTATTGAAATAGACATGCCTAAAATAAGGTAAATTCGTCTGAAATTCAATAAACTAAATTTCAATAAAAGATTGTATATATGTAGGAAAATAAATATACAAAATAATATATAAAATAAGTAAAATTTGAATAAAAATATATACAAAAATACACAAAAATAATTTCAATTTGTATGGAAATATATATACAAAATACACATAAAATTTGGTAAATTTGTATTGAAATACATATACAAAATACACATAAAATAATGTAAATTTGTATAAAAAATATATAAACAAATAGACATAAAGTAACATATATTTGTATAAAATATATATATAGAAAATGCTCATTAAATAATGTAAATATGTAAAATAAAATACATACAAAATACACATAGAATAATGTAAAATCGTATCAAAATAAATACACAGAATATCAATAAAATAATGTAAATTTGTATGAAAATAAAGATGCAAAATGCCCATTAAAAGGCATATTTTTATAAAAATATGTATACAAAAACACACATCAAATAATTATATTTGTATTAAAATAAATATATAAAATACACATACAATATGTTAAATTTGTATTGAAATAGATATGCAAAGCACACATAAAACAATGTAAATTTATTTCAAAATATATATGCGAAGACACATAAAAAAACGTAAATTTCTATAAAAATACATAAAAAAAATACATGCAAAAATACACAAAAATAATTTAAATTTGTATGAAAATAAATATACAAAATACACATCAAACTAGGTAAATTTGTATTGAAATACATATACAAAATACACATAAAATAATGTAAATTTGAATAAAAATATATAAACAAATACACTTTAAATAACGTAGATTTGTATAAAATATATATACAAATTACACATTAAATATTGCAAATATGTGTGAAAAAATATATACGAAACACAAATAGAATAGTGTAAAATCGAATCAAAATAAATACACAGAATATTAATAAAATAATGTAAATTTGTATGAAAATAAAGATGCAAAATACCCTTAAAATAATGCATTTTTTTTAAATATATATATATATATATATATATATATATATATATATATATATATATATATATATATATATATATATATATATATATATATATATATATATATATATATATATATATATATATATATATATATATATATATATATATATACCAAAATACACAGAAAATATTTAAATTTGTATTAAAATAAATATACAAAATGCACATTCATTAATGTAAATTTGTATTGAAATAGATATGCAAAATACATATAAAACAATGTAAATTTATTTCAAAATATATGTACGAATACACGAAATAACGTAGATTTCTGTAAAAATATATATACAAAATACACATAAAATGAAGTAAATACGTATAAAAAAATGTATACAAAATACACATAAAATAATGTAAATTGGTATCAAAATAGATAAACAAAATACCAATAAAAGAATGAGTATTTGTATAAATAAAAATATACAAAATACACATAAAATAACATAAATTTGTATAAAACTTTATACAAAAATACACAAAAGTAATTAAATTTGTATGAAAATAGATATACAAAATACACTTAAAATAAGCTAAATTTGAATTGAAATATATATACAAAATACATAAAATAATGTAGATTTGTATCAAACACATATAATAACGTAAATTTGTATAAAAATATGTAAACAAAATTCACATTAAATAATGTAAATACGTATAAAAGATATGTACAAAATACACATATAATAATGTAATTCGTATCAAAATAAATAAACAAAATACCAATAAAAAAATGTAAATTTGTATGAGAAAACATATACAAAATACACATAAAAGAACGGAAATTTCTATAAAAATATATGTACAAAAATGCACACAAAATAAAGTAAATTTGGATAAAAATATATATACAAAACACACATTAAATAATGTAAATGCGTATAAAAATATGTAAACAAAATACCTATGAAATAATCGAAAATCTTATCGAATTAAATTAACAAAATACCAATAAAATAATGTAATTTTTGGATGAAAATATATATAGAAAATACACATAAAATAACCTAAATACAAATACAAATATACACATAAAATAATTTAATATTAAACTAATTAAATATACAAAATAAACATGAAATAAGGTGAATATGTAATGAAATATTTGTAAAAAATACACGTAAAATAATGTAAATTTATATGAAAATATATATACAAATACACATAAAATACCATGAATTTGTATAAAAATACATATTCAAAATAAATATTAAATGATGTAAATGCTTATAAAAATATATAGAGAGTACATATAAAATAATGTAAATTCGTATCAAAATAAATCAACAAAATACCAATAAAATAATATATATTTGAATGAAAATAAGTTTACAAAATACACATAACAAATAAAATTTGTATTAAAATATATACAAAAATACATAGAAATAATTTGAATTTGTATGAAAATAGATATACAAAATACACATAAAACTAATTAAATTTCTTTTGAAATATATATACAAAATACCCATAAAATATTGTAAATTTGTGTCAAAATATATAAACAAATACACATAAAATAACGTAAATTTGTATGAAAAATATATGGAAAATACACATAGAATAATGTCAAATCGTATCAAAATGAATGAGCAGAATATCAATAAAATAATGTAAATTTGTATGAAAATAAAGATGCAAAATACGAATAAAATAAAGCATATTTTTATAAAAATATATATACAAAAATATACATAGAATAATTAAATTTGTATTAAAATTAATATACAAAATGCATATAAAATAAGGTAAATTTCTGTTGAAAAAATATGCAAAATATATATATATATATATATATATATATATATATATATATATATATATATATATATATATATATATATATATATATATATATATATATATATATATATATATATATATATATATATATATATATACAAAATACACATTAAATAATGTAAATTCGCGTCAAAATAAATAAACAAAATATCAAGAAAAGAATGTGTATTGGTATGAAAATAGATATACAAAATACACATAAAATAACCTAAATTTGTATAAAACTATATAAAAACAAAACAAAAATAATTAAAATTTGTATGAAAATAGATATACAAAATACACATAAAATTAGGTAAATTTGTATTAAGATACATATACAAAATACACATAAAATAATGTAAATTTGAGTGAAAATGAATAAACATATACACTTAAAATAACGTAAATTTGTATCAAATATATATACAAAATACGCATTAAATAATGTAAATATGTATAAAAAAATATATACAAAACTCAATTAGAATAATGTAAAATCGTATCAAAATAAATACACAAAATATTAATAAAATAATGTAAATTTGTATGAAGATGAAGATGCAAAATACCCATAAAATAACGCATTTTTTATAAAATTATATATACGAAAACACATAAAATATTTGAATTTGAATTAAAATAAATATACAAAATGCACATACAATAAGGTAAATTTGTATTGAAATCGATATGCAAAATACATATAAAACAATGTAAATTTGTTTCAAAATATATAGAGGAATACACATAAAATAACGTAGATTTCTATAAAGATATATATACAAAATACATATAAAATTAAGTAAATACGTATAAAAAAATGTATAAAAAATACACATGAAATAATGTAAAGTCGTATCAAAATAAATAAACAAAATACTAATAAAAGAATGTGTGTTTGTATAAATGTATATATACAAAATACACATAAAATAACGTAAATTTATATAAAACTATATACAAAAATACACAAAAGTAATTAAATTTGTATGAAAATAGATATACAAAATACACATAAAATAAGCCAAATTTGAATTGAAATATATATACAAAATACATAGAAAAATGTAAATTTGTATCAAAATACTTATACAAATACACATATAATAACGTAAATTTATATAAAAATATATAAACAAAATACACATTAAATAATGTAAATACGTATAAAAAAATATGTACAAAATACACAAATAATCATGTAATTCGTATCAAAATAAATAGACGAAATATCAATAAAATAATATAAATTTATATGAGAAAAAATATACAAAATACACATAAATAACGCAAATTTCAAAAAAAATATATGTACAAAAATGCACAAAAAATAAAGTAAATTTGCATAAAAATATTTATACAAAACACACATTAAATAATGTAAATGCGTATAAAAATATGTATACAAAATACCTATGAAATAATCTAAACTCGTATCGAATTAAATTAACAAAATACCAATAAAATAATGTAATTTTGGATGAAAATATATATAGAAAATACACATAAAATAACCTAAATACAAATACAAATATACACATAAAATAATTTAAAATTGAATGAAAAAATACTCAAAATAAACATAAAATAAGGTAAATTTGTAATGAAATATATGTAAAAATACACATAAAATAATGTAAATTTGTTTGAAAATATATATACAAATACACATAAAATAACATGAATTTGTTTAAAATTTGTATCAAAATATATACGAAGACACACAATAAAAAAACGTAAATCTTTATGAAAATATATATACAAAATACACATAAAAAATGTAAATACGTAGAAAAATATATATACAAAATACTCATAAAATAATGTAAATTCGTATCAAAATAAATAAACAAAATTCCAATAAAAGAATGTATATATGTAGGAAAATATATATACAAAATACAAATAAAATAACTAAAATTTGTATAAAAATATAAAAAAAATACATAAAAATTATATAAATATGTTTGAAAATAGATATGCAAAATACACATAAAATTAGGCAAATTTGTATTGAAATACATATACAAAACACACATAAAGTAATGTAAATTTGTATGAAAATATATAAACAAATACACATAAAATAACGTAAATTTTTATAAAATATATATACAAAATATACATTAATTATTTTAAATATGTATAAAATTATATATACAAAATACTCATAAAATAATATTAAATCGTATCAAAATAAATAAACAGAATATCAAAAAAATATTGTAAATTTCTATGAAAATAAAGATGCAAAATACCCATATAATAACGCATATTTTTATAAAAATATATATACAAGACTACATATAAAATAATTAAATTTGTATTAAAATAAATATACAAAATGCACATACAATAAAGTAAGTTTGTATTAAAATAGATATGCAAAATGCACATCAATAATGTAAATTTGTATCAAAATATATATACTAATACTCATAAAATAGAGTAAATTTCTATGAAAATATACATACAAAATACATATAAAATGATATAAATAAGTATAAAAATACATATACCAAATATTCCTCAAATAATGTAGATTCGTATCAAAATAAAGAAACAAAATACCGATAGAAGAACGTATATTTGTAGGAAAATAAATATACAAAATACACATAAAGTGACGAAAATTTATATAAAAATATACACAAAAATACAAAAAAATAATTTCAATTTGTAAGAAAATAGATATACAAAATACAGATATAATTAGTTAAATTTGTATTTAAATACATGTACAAAAGTCACATAAAATAATGTAAATTTGTATGAAATGAAAACAAATACACATAAAGTAACGTACATTGGTATAAAAAAAAAAAATATATATATATATATATATATATATATATATATATATATATATATATATATATATATATATATATATATATATATATATATATATATATATATATATATATATATATATATATATATATATATATATATATATATATATATATATATATATATATATATATATATATATATATATATATATATATATATATATATATATATATATATATATATATATATATATATATATATATATATATATATATATATATATATATATATATATATATATATATATATATATATATATATATATATATATATATATATATATATATATATATATATATATATAAATAATAATATATAAATACAAAATAAATAATATAATAATAAATATTAATAAATAAAATACATACAAATGCATAAAAATAAGTTTTGTATTGAAAAAATAAGCAAAATACACATAATACAGTGTAAATTTGTTTCAAAATATATATACGAATACACATAAAATAACGTAGATTTCTATAGAAATATATATACAAAATACACATTAAATGATGTAAATGCGTTTAAAAATATAAATACAAAATACACATTAAATAATTTAAACTCGCGTCAAAATAAATAAACAAAATATGAATAAAAGAATGTGTATTTGTATAAAAATAGATATACAAAATACACATGAAATAACCAAAATTTGTATAAAACTATACCCAAAAATACTAAAAAATAATTTAAATTTGTATGAAAATAAATATACAAAATACATATAAAATTAGGTAAATTTATATTTAAATACATATACAAAATACACTAAAATAATGTAAATTTGAATGAAAATACGTAAACAAATACACTTAAAATAACGTAGATTTGTATAAAATATATATACAAAATACAAATTAAATAAAGTAAATATGTATAAAAAAAATATCTACAAAACACACACAAAAAAAATGTAAAATAGTATCAAAATAAATACACGGAATATTAATAAAATAATGTAAATTTGTATGAAAATAAAGAAGCAAAATACCTATAAAATAACGCATTTTTTTATAAAAATATATATACCAAAATACACATAAGAAAATAAATTTGCATTAAAATAAATATACAAAATACACATACAATAAGGCAAATTTATATTGAAATAGATATGCAAAATGCATATAAAACAATGTAAATTTGTCTCAAAATATATATACGAATGCACATAAAATAACGTAGATTTCTATAAAAATATATACAAAATACACATATAATGAAGTAAATACGAATAAAAAAATGTATACAAAATACACATAAGATAATGTAAATTCGTATATAAAAAAATACCAATAAAAGAATGTGTATTTGTATAAAAATATAAATATACAAAATACACATAAAATAACGTAGATTTATATAAAACTACATACAAAAATACAGAGAAGTAATTAAATTTGTATAGAAATAGATATACAGAATACACAGAAAATAAGCTAAATTTGAATTGAGATATATATACAAAATACATAAAATTTACATAAAATATATATACAATATATACATTAAATAATGTAAATATGTATAAAAATATATATACAATATACACATAGAATAATGTAAAATCATTTCAAAATAAATAAACAGAATATCAATAAAATAATGTAAATTTGTATGAAAATTAAGATGCAAAATAACCATATAATAACGCATATTTGTATAAAAATATACATACAAAAAAACAGATCAAATAGTTGAATTTGTATTAAAATAAATATACAAAATGCACATACAATAAAGTAAATTTGTATTGAAATAGATATGCAAAATACAAATCAATAATGTAAATTTGCATCAAAATATATATACGAATTCACATAAAATAGAGTAAAATTCTATGAAAATATACATACAAAATACATATAAATGATGTAAATAAATATAAAAATATATATACCAAATACATCTAAAATAATCTAAATTCGTATCAAAATAAATAAACAAAATTCAGATAAAAGAACGTATATTTGAGGGAAAATAAATATACAAAATACACATAAAATAACGAAAATTTATATAAAAATATATACAAAAATACACAAAAATAGATAAAATTTGTATGAAAATAGATATACAAAATACACATATAATTAGTTGAATTTGTATTTAAAAACATGTACAAAATACACATAAAATAATGTAAATTTGTATGAAATGAAAACAAATACACATAAAATAACGGACATTTATATAAAATATATATACAAAATACACATAGAATAATGTAAAATCGTATCAAAATAAATACACAGAATATCAATAAAGTAAATTTGTATGAAAATAAAGATGCAAAATACCCATAAAATAAAGCATATTTTTATTAAAATACATATACAAAAATACACATAGAATAATTAAATTTGTATTAAATTTAATATACAAAATGCACAAACAATAAGGTAAATTTGTATTGAAAAAATATGCAAAATACACATAAAACGATGTAAATTTGTTTCAAAATATATATACGAATACACATAAAATAATGTAGATTTCTATAGAAATATATATACAAAATACACATGAAATGATGTAAATACGTATAAAAATATATATACAAAATACACATTAAATAATGTAAATTCGTGTCAAAATAAATAAAC
Source organism: Eriocheir sinensis (assembly GCF_024679095.1). Taxonomy (NCBI): domain Eukaryota; kingdom Metazoa; phylum Arthropoda; class Malacostraca; order Decapoda; family Varunidae; genus Eriocheir; species Eriocheir sinensis. The sequence continues at coordinate 489,284 of NW_026111909.1, forward strand.
AAAATATCAATAAAAGAATGTGCATTTGTATGAAAATAGATAGACAAAATACACATAAAATAACCTAAATTTGTATAAAACTATATACAAAAATACACAAAAAATAATATAAATTTGAATGAAAATAAATATACAAAATACACATAAAATCAGGTAAATTTGTATTGAAATACATATACAAAATACACATAAAATAATAATTAAATTTGAATGAAAATATATGAACAAATACACATAAAATAACGTAAATTTGTATAAAACATATATACAAATACACATTAAATAATGTAAATATAAAAAAAAAAATATATATATATATATATATATATATATATATATATATATATATATATATATATATATATATATATATATATATATATATATATATATATATATATATATATATAAAACACAATTAGAATAATGTAAAATCGTATCAAAATAAATACACAAAATATTAATAAAATAATGTAAATTTGTATGAAAATTAAGATGCAAAATACCCATAAAATAACGCATTTTTTATAAAAATATATATAACAAAATACACATAAAATATTTGAATTTGTATTAAAATAAATATACAAAATGCACATATAATAAGGTAAATTTGTATTGAAAAAATATGCAAAATACACATAAAACAATGTAAATTTGTTTCAAAATAATATTTTACACTATTTTATATTATTTTATTTGTGTTTTGTATATATTTTTTTTTATACATATTTACATTATTTAATGAGTATTTTGTATATATATTTTATACAAATTTACGTTAGCTTAAGTGTATTTGTTTATATATTTTCATTCAAATTTACATTATTTTATGTGTATTTTGTATATGTATTTCAATACAAATTTACCTAATTTTATGTGTATTTTGTAAATTTATTTTCATACAAATTTAAATTATTTTTGTGTATTTTTGTATATAGTTTTATATAAATTTAGGTTATTTTATGTTTATTTTTATATTTATTTTCATTCAAATTCAAATTATTTTATGTTTATATATTTATTTGTATTTACGTTATTTTATGTGTATTTTCTATATATATTTTTTCATTCAAAATTACATAATTTTTCGGTATTTTGTTCATTTATTTCGATACGAGTTTAGATTATTTCATGTGTATTTTCAATACATATTTTTACACATATTTACATTATTTAATGCGGGTTTTCTATATATATTTTTTATACAATTTTACTTCATTTTATATGCATTTGTGCTGTTGTTTTTATACAAATTTACATTATTTTAAGTGTATTCTGTACTTTTTTATTACAAATTTTCCTTATTTAAAGTATTTGATGTGCGTTTTTGTACAAATATTTTTATAGCGATTTGCGTTAATGTGTATTTTGTATATATTTTTTCATACAAATTTACATTTTTTTTTTATTATTATTTTGTTTATGTATTTTGATACGAATTTACATTATTATACGTGTATTTTGTATATATTTTGTATACGTATTTTCGTTATTTAATGTGTATTTTGTTTGTAAATTTTAAAACAAATTTACGTTATTTTATGCGTATTTGTTTAATTATTTTTATACGAATATACATTATTTTATGTATTTTTTATATATATTTCAATACAAAGTTAGTTTATTTTATATATATTTTGTATATCTATTTACATACAAATTTAAATGACTTTTGTGTATTTTTGTATATAGTTTTATACAAATTTACGTTATTTTATATGTATTTTGTATATTTATTTTCATACAAATTCACATTCTTCTATAAGTATTTTGTTTATTTATTTTGGTACGAGTTTACATTATTTTATATGTATTTTGTATATATATTTTTATACGTATTTACATTAGTTTATGTGTATTTTTTTATATATATTTTTGTAGAAATTTACGTTTTTTTATGGTTATTCGTATATATATTTTGCAACAAATTTACATTGTTTGATGTGTGTTTTGCATATATATTTCAATACAAATTTACCATATTGTATGTGTATTTTGTATATTTATTTTCATACAAATTTACATTATTTGATGTGTATTTTGTATATGTATTTCAATACAAATTTATCTAATTTTATGTGTATTTTGTATTTCTATTTTCATACAAATTGAAATTATTTTTGTGTATTTTTGTATGTATTTTTATACAAATGTTAGTTATTTTATATATTATTTTGTATATTTATTTTCCTACATATATACATTCTTTTATTGAAATTTAGTTTATTGAATTTGATACGAATTTACATTATTTTAGGTGTATTTTGTATATATATTTTTATTCGTATTTACATCATTTTATGTGTATTTTTTATATATATTTTCATAGAAATTTACGTTATTTTATGTGTTTTCGTACGCATATTTCAATACAAATTTATCTTATTGTATGTGCATTTTGTATATATGTTTTAATACAAATTTAATTATTTTATGTGTATTTTTGTATATATATTTTTATACAAATATGCGTTATTTTATGGGTATTTTGCATCTTTAATTTCATAGAAATTTATATTATTTTATTGATATTCTGTTCATTTATTTTGATACGATTTTACATTATTCTATGTGTATTTTGTATGTATATTTTTATACACTTTTCCATTCTTTAATGTCTATTTTGTATAGATATTTTATACAAATTTACGTTATTTTTGTGTATTTGTTGATATATTCTGACACAAATTTACAATATTTTATGGGTATTTTGTAAATATATTTAAAAAAAATATACCTAGTGTTCTGTGTATTTTGTATATCTATTTTCATATTATTTCTGAATATATTTTAATACAAATTTTGCTTATTTTATGTTTATTTTGTAAATTTATTTTCATTCAAATATATATTATTTTATTGGTATTTTGTTGATTTATTTTGATACAAATTTACATTATTTTATATGTACTTTGTATATATATTTTTATACGCATTTACATTATTTAATGTTTATTTTGAATATATATTTTTATACAAATTCATGTTATTTTATGTGTATTTATATATATATTTTCATACAAATTTACATTATTTTATGTGTATTTTGAACATATTTTTCATTACAAATTTGAATTATTTTATGTTTATTTTGTATATTAATTTCATTCAATTTTAAATTATTTTATCTGTATATTTGTATATGTATTTAGGTTTTTATATGTATTTTCTATATATATATATATATATATTCATACAAAATTACATTATTTTATTGGTATTTTGTTAATTTAATTCGATACGAATTTATATTATTTGATAGGTATTTTGTATACATATTTTTATACGCATTTACATTATTTAATGTGTGTTTTGTATATATATTTTTATGCAAATTTGCTTTATTTTATGTGCATTTTTGAACAAATATTTTTAAAGAAATTTGCGTTATTTTATATGTATTTTTTATATGTTTTCTAATACAAATTTACATTATTTTATTGGTATTTTGTTTATTTATTTTGATACGAATTATATTATTATATGTGTATTTTGTACATGTTTTTTATACGTATTTACATTATTTAATGAGTATTTTGTTTATATATATTTTATAAAAATTTACGTTATTATATGTGTATTTGTATAAATATTTTGATACAAATTTACATTATTTTATGTATTTTGTATATATATTTCAATTCAAATTTGGCTTATTTTATGTGTATTTTGTATATCTATTTTCATACAAATTTAATTACTTTTGTGTATTTTTGTACATAGTTTTATACAAATTAACGTTATTTTATGTGTATTTTGTATATTTATATATATACAAAAACACATTCTTTTATGGGTATTTTGTTTATTTATTTTGATACGAGTTTACATTATTTCATGTGTATTTTGTATACTTTTTTATACGTATTTACTTAATTTTATGTGTATTTTGTATATATATTTATATAGAAATCTACGTTATTTTATGTGTATTCGTATATATATTTTGAAACAAATTTACATTGTTTTATATGTATTTTGCATATCTATTTCAATACAAATTTACCTTATTGTATGTGAATTTTGTATATTTATTTTAATACAAATTCAAATATTTTATGGGTATTTTGCATCTTAATTTACATACAAATTTATATTATTTTATTAACATTCTGTGTATTTATTTTGATACAATTTTACATTATTCTATTTGTGTTTTGTATATATTTTTTTTATATATATTTACATTATTTAATGTGTATTTTGCATATATATTTTATACAAATTTACATTATTTTATGTGTATTTGTTTATATATTTTCATTCAAATTTACATTATCTTAAGTGCATTTTGTATATGTATTTAAATACAAATTTACCTAATTTTATGTGTATTTTGTATATCTATTTTCATACAAATTTAAATTATTTTTGTGTATTTTTGTATATAGTTTTATACAAATTTAGTTTTGTTCATGTGTATTTTGTAAATATATTTTCATACAAATACATTTTACATTTTTTAATGAGTATTTTGTATATATATTTTTATACGTATTTACATTATTTCATGTGTATTTTGTATATATATTTCTATAGAAATCTAAGTTATTTTATGTGTATTCGTTTATATATTTTCAAACAAATTTACACTGTTTTATGTGTATTTTGCATATTTTTTTCAATACAAATTTACCGTATTGTATGTGCATTTTGTATATTAATTTTAATACAAATTTAATTATGCTATGTGTATTTTTGAATATGTATTTTTATTAAAATATGCTTTATTTTACGGGTATTTTGCATCTTTATTTTCATACAAATTTACATTATTTTAGTGATATTCTGTGTATTTATTTTGTTTCGATTTTATTTTGTGTGTGTATATATATATATATATATATATATATATATATATATATATATATATATATATATATATATATATATATATATATATATATATATATATATATATATATATATATATATATATATATATATATATATATATATATATATATATATATATATATATATATATATATATATATATATATATATATATATATATATATATATTTATGAGTATTTGTTTTCATTTCATTCAAATTTACATTATTTTATGTGTATTTTGTACATGTATTTAAATACAAATTTAACTAATTATATGTGTATTTTTTATATCTATTTTCATACAATTTGAAATTATTTTTGTGTATTTTTGTATATATTTTTATATGAATTTTCGTTACTTTATGTATATTTTGTATATTTATTTTCCTTCAAATATACGTTCTTTTATCGTAATTTTGTTTATTTATATTGATACGAATTTACATTATTTGAGGTATATTTGGTTTATAAATTTTTATACTTATTTACATCACTTTATATGTAATTTGTATGTATATTTTAATAGAAATTTACTCTATTTTATGAGTATTCGTATATATATTTTGATACAAATTTACATTATTGATGTGTATTTTGCATATCTATTTGAATACAAATTTACTTTATTGTACGTGCATTTTGTATTTTTATTTTAATACAAATTTAATTATTTTATGTTTTTTTTATATATATATTTTTATAAAAATATGCGTTATGGGTGTTTTGCATCTTTATTTTCATACAAATTTACATTATTTTATTTTTATTCTGTTTATTTATTTTGATACGATTTAACATTATTTTATGAGTATTTTGTATATATATTTTTATACATATACTAAATATTTAACATATATTTTGTATATATATTTCATCCAAATTTACGTTATTTTATTTGTATTTATTTATATATTTTCATACAAATTTACATTATTTTATGTGTATTTTGTATATGTATTTCAATACAAATTTGCCTAACTTTATGTGTATTTTGCATATTTATTTTCAAACAAATTTAAATGATTTTTGTATATTTTTATACAAAATTGTATTTTATATATATATATATATATATATATATATATATATATATATATATATATATATATATATATATATATATATATATATATATATATATATATATATATATATATATATATATTTTTTTTTTTTTTCCTACAAATATACATTCTTTTATTGGAATTTTGTTTATTTATTTTGATACGAGTTTACATTATTTTATGAGTATTTTGTATATATATTCTTCTACGTATTTATATTTTTATGTGTATTTTGTATATACATTTTCATAAAAATTTACGTTATTTTATTGTTTGTACTCGTATATATTTTGATACAAATTTTAAATAAATTCATGTTATTTTATGTGTATTTGTATATATATTTTCGTACAAATTTACATTATTTTATGTGTATTTTTACATATATTTCATTACAAATTTACCTTATTTTATGTTTATTTTGTTTATTTATTTCATTCAATTTTAAATTATTTTATGTGTATATTCGTATTTGTATTTACGTTATTTTATGTGTATTTTCTATATATATATTTTCATCCAAAATTACATTATTTTATTGGTATTTTGTTTATTTAATTCGATACGAATTTAGATTATTTCATAGGTATTTTGTATACATATTTTTATACGCTTTTACATTATTTAATGTGTGTTTTGTATATATTTTTTTATGCAAATTTAATTTATTTTATTTCCTTTTTTGTACATATATTTTTATTGACATTTAAGTTATTTATATGTAATTTGTATATGTTTTCAAATACAAATATACATTATTTTATTGGTATTTTGTTTATTTATTTTGATACGAGTTAGATGATTATTTGTGTATTTTGTACATATTTTTTTATACGTATTTACATTATTAATGTGTATTTTGTTTTTATATTTTTATACAAATCTACTTTATTATATGTGTATGTGTATAAAAATTTTGATACAAATTTATATTATTTTATGTATTTTGTATATATATTTCAATTCAAATTTAGCTTATTTTATGTGTATTTTGTATATCTATTTTCATACAAATTTTATTACTTCTGTGTATTTTTGTATATAGTTTTATATAAATTTATATAAAAGTGTATTTTGTATATTTATATTTATACAAATTTATTTATTTTGATACGAGTTTATATTATTTTATGTGTATTTTGTATACATTTTTTTCATACGTATTTACTTAATTTTATGTTTATTTTGTATATATGTTTTTATTGAAATCTACGTTATATTATTTGTATTCCTATATATATTTTGAAACAAATTTACATTGTTTTATATGTATTTTGCATATCTATTTCAATACAAATTTACCTTATTGTATCTGCATTTTGTATATTTATTTTAATAGAAATTCAAATATATTATGTGTTTTCGTATATATATTTTTATAAAAAATGCGTTATTTTATTGGTATTTTGCATCTTAATTTTCATGCAAATCAACATCATTTTATTAATATTCTGTGGATTTATTTTGATACAATTTTATGTTATTCTATTTGTGTTTTTTATATATTTTTTTATACATATTTACATTATTTAATGTGTATTTTGTATATATATTTGATACAAATTTACGTTATTCTAAGTGTATATGTTTATATATTTTAATTCAAATTTACATTATTTTATATGTATTTTGTATATGTATTTCAATACAAATTTACCTAGTTATATGTTTATTTTGTGTATTTATTTTCTTACAAATTTAAATTATTTTTGTGTATTTTTGTATATAGTTTTATACAAAATTAGGTTATTTTATGGGTATTTTGTATATCTATTTTCATACAAATACACATTCTTTTATTGATATTTTGTTTATTTATTTTGACGGGAATTTACATTATTTAATGTGTATTTTGTATATATATTTTTTTACGTATTTACATAATTTCATGTGTATTTCGTATATATATTTCTATAGAAATCTACGTTATTTTATATGTATTCGTATATAGATTTTGAAACAAATTTACACATTTATGTGTATTATGCATATTTTATTAATACAAATTTACCTTATTGTATATGCATTTTCTATATTAATTTTAATACAAATTTAATTATTCGATGTGTATTTTTGTATTTGTGTTTTTATAAAAATATACTTTATTTTATGGGTATTTTGCATCTTTATTTTCATACAAATTTACATTATTTTATTGATATTCTGCTCATTCATTTTCATAAGATTTGACGTTATTCTATGTGTATTTTGTATATACTTTTCAAACAAATTTACGTTATTTTATGTGTATTTTTTTAAAATATTTTGACACAAATTTACAATATTTTGTAGGTATTTCGTATATATATTTCAAAAGAAATTTGCCTAGTTTTATGTGTATTTTGCATATCTATTTTCATACAAATTCAAATTATTTCTATGTATTTTTGTATATTTTAATTAAATTTTAGTTATGTTATGTGTATTTTTTAAATCTATTTTCATTGAAATATATATTATTTTGATGGTATTTTGTTGATTTATTTTGATACGAATTTACATTATTTTATATGTACTTTGTATATATATTTTTATACGCATTTACATTATTTAATATTTATTTTGAATATATATTTTTATACAAATTTATGGTATTTTATGTGTATTTGTATATATATTTTCATGTAAAATTACATTATTTTATGTGTATTTTCTACATATATTTCATTACAAATTTACCTTATTTTATGTTTATTTTGTATATTTATTTCATTTAATATTTAATTATTTAATGTGTATGTTTGTATTTGTATTTAGGTAATTTTATGTGTATTTTCTATATATATTTTCATCCAAAAATTATATTATCTTATTGGTATTTTGTTAATTTAATTCGATAAGAATTTAGATTATTTCATAGGTATTTTGTATACATATTTTTATACGCATTTACATAATTTAAGTTGTGTTTTGTAAATATATTTTTATGCAAATTTACTTTATTTTATGTGCATTTTTGTACATATATCTTCATAGAAATTTTCGTTCTTTTATGTGTATTTTGTATATGTTTTCTCATACAAATTTACATTATTTTATTGATATTTTGTTTACTTATTTTGATACGAATTGCATTATTATATGTGTATTTTGTACATATCTTTTATACGTATTTACATTATTTAATGTTTATTTTGTTTATATATTTTTATACAAATTTACGTTACTATATGTGTATTTGTATAAATATTTTGATACAAATTTACATTATTTTATGTATTTTGTATATATATTTCTATTCAAATTTAGCTTATTTTAAGTGTATTTTGTATATTTATTTTCATACAAATTTAATTACTTTTGTGTATTTTTGTATAAAGTTTTATACAAATTTACGTTATTTTATGTGTATTTTGTATACTTTTATTTATACAAATAATCATTCTTTTATTGGTATTTTGTTTATCTATTTTGATACCAATTTACTTTATTTTATGAGTATTTTGTATACATTTTTTTATACGTATTTACTTCATTTTATGTGTATTTTGTATATATATTTTTATAGAAATCTACGTTATTTTGTGTATTCGTATATATATTTTGAAACAAATTTCCATTGTTTTATATGTATTTTGCATATCTATTTCAATACAAATTTACCTTATTGTATGTTCATTTTGTATATTTATTTTAATAAAAATTATATATATATTTTTATACAAATATGCGTTATTTTATGGGTATTTTGCATCTTTATTTTCATAGAAATTTACATTATTTTATTGATATTCTGTTCATTTATTTTGATACGATTTTCCATTATTCTATGTGTATTTTGTATATATTTTTTTATACATTTTTCCTTAATTTAATGTGTATTTTGAATATATATTTTATACAAATTTACGTTATGTTACGTTACGTGTATTTGTTGATATATGTTGACACAAATTCATAATATCTTATGGGTATTTTGTATATATATATATATATATATATATATATATATATATATATATATATATATATATATATATATATATATATATATATATATATATATATATATATATATATATATATATTTTCATACAAATTAAAATTATTTCTGGATATTTTTGTATGTATTTTAAATCAAATTTTACTTATGTTATGTGTATTTTTTAAATTTATTTTCATTCAAATATATATTATTTTATTGGTATTTTGTTGATTTATTTTGATACGAATTTACATTATTTTATATGTACTTTGTATCTATATTTTTATACATTATTTAATGTTTATTTTGAATATATATTTTTATACTAATTCATGTTATTTTATTTGTATTTGTATATATATTTTCAAACAATTTTATATTATTTTATGTGTATTTTGTACATATATTTCATTACAAATTTACTTTATTTTATGTTTATTTTGTATATTTATTTCATTCAATTTTAAATTATTTTATATGTATATTTGTATTTGTATTTAGGTTATTTTATTTGTATTTTCCATATATATTTTCATCCAAAACTCCATTATTTTATTGGTTTTTATAATTATATACAAAATATACTTAGAGTAATAGTTATATTTGTATTTTAATACATGTACAAAATACACATAAAATAAAGTAAATTTGCTTGAAATGAAAACAAATACACATAAAATAACGTACATTTTTATAAAATATATATACAAAATAAACATAGAATAATGTAAAATCGTATCAAAATAAATACATAGAATATCAATAAAATAATGTAAATTTGTATGAAAATAAAGATGCAAAATACCAATAAAATAAAGCATATTTTATAAAAATACATATACAAAAAAACATATAGAATAATCAAATTTGTACTCAAATTAATATACAAAATGCACATACCATAAGGTAAATTTGTATTGAAAAAAATATGCAAAATACACATAAAACAATGTAAATTTGTTTCAAAATATATATACGAATACACATAAAATAACGTAGATTTCTATAAAAATATATATACAAAATACACATAAAATTAAGTAAATACGTATAAAATAATGTATACAAAATACACATAAAATAATGTAAATTCGTATCAAAATAAATAAACAAAATACCAATAAAAAATCTGTATTTGTATAAATATAATTATACAAAAACCACATAAAATAACGTAAATTTATATAAAACTATATACAAAAATACATATAATTAATTAAATTTGTATGAAAATAGATATTCAAAATACACGCAAAATAAAGCATATTTTTTTTTTAAATACATATCCAAAAATACACATAGAATAATTAAATTTGTATTAAAATTAATATACAAGATGTACATACAATAAGGTAAATTTGTATTGAAAAAATATGCAAAAAACACATTAAACAATGTAAATTTGAATCAATATATATATACGAATACACATAAAATAGCGTAGATTTCTATAGAAATATATATACAAAATACACATGAAATGATGTAAATACGTATAAAAATATAAATACAAAATACACGTGAAATAATGTAAATTCGTGTCAAAATAAATAAACAAAATATCAATAAAAGAATGTGTATTTGTATGAAAATAGATATACAAAATACACATAAAATAACGTAAATTTGTATAAAACTATGTACAAAAATACACAAAAATAATTTAAATATGTATGAAAATAAATATACAAGATACACATAAAATTTGGTAAATTTGTATTGATATACATATACAAAATACACTTAAAATAACATAAATTTGTATAAATAAATATATATATATATATATATATATATATATATATATATATATATATATATATTTATATATATATATATATATATATATAGAGAGAGAGAGAGAGAGAGAGAGAGAGAGAGAGAGAGAGAGAGAGAGAGAGAGAGAGAGAGAAACATAGAGATAGAAAGAGAGAGAGAGACAGAGAGAGAGAGAGAGAGAGAGAGAGAGAGAGAGAGAGAGAGAGAGAGAGAGAGAGAGAGAGAGAGAGAGAGAGAGAGAGAGAGAGAGAGAGAGAGAGAGAGAGAGAGAGAGAGAGAGAGTAAATATGTATAACAAAAATATATACAAAACACAAATAGAATTATGTAAAATAGTATCAAAATAAAAACACAGAATATTAATAAAATAATGTAAATTTGTATATATAAAAAACACATAGAATAATGTTAAATCGTATCAAAATAAATAAACAGAATATCAATAAAATAATACAAATTTGAATAAAAATAAAGATGCAAAATACCCATATAATAAAGAAAATTTGTATAAAAATATATATACAAAAATACATATAAAATAACTAAATTTGTATTAAAATAAATATACAAAATGCACATACAATAAAGTAAATTTGTATTGAAATAGATATGCAAAATACACATCAATAATGTAAATTTGTATCAAATTATATATACGAATACTCATAGAATGGAGTAAATTTCTATGAAAATATTCATACAAAATACATATAAAATGATGTAAATTAGTATAATAATATATATTCCAAATATATCTTAAATAATGTAAATTCGTATCAAAATAAATAAACAAAATTCCGAAAAAACAGCGAATATTTGTAGGAGATTAAATATACAAAATACACATAAAGTAACGAAAATTCATATAAAAATATATACAAAAATACAATGTAAATTTGTTTCAAAATATATATACGAATACACATAAAATAACGTAGATATCTATAGAAATATATATATACAAAATACACATGAAATGATGTAAATACGTATAAAAAAAAAAAATATATATATATATATATATATATATATATATATATATATATCTATATATATATATATATCTATATATATATATATATATATATATATATATATATATATATATATATATATATATATATATATATATATATATATATATACAAAATACACATTAAATAATGTAAGTTCGTGTCAAAATAAATAAACAAAATATCAATAAAAGAATGTGTATTTGTATGAAGATAAATATACAAAATACACATAAAATAACCTAAATTTGAATAAAACTATATACAAAAATAGACAAAAAAATTTAAACATGTATGAAAATAAATATACAAAATACACATAAAACTAGGTAGATTTGTATTGAAATACATATAGAAAATACACATAAAATAATAATTAAATTTGTATGAAAATATATCAACAAATACATCTAAAATAACGTAAATTTGTATAAAATATATATACAAAATACACATTAAATAATGTAAATATGTATAAAAAAATATATACAAAACACAAAGAGAATAATGTAAAATTGTATCAAAATAAATACACAGAATGTTAATAAAATAATGTAAATTTGTATGTAAATTAAGATGCAAAATACCAATAAAATAACGCCTTTTTTTATTAAAATATATATACCAAAATACACATGAAATATTTGAATTTGTATTAAAATAAATATACAAAATGCACATACAAGAAGGTAAATTTGTATTGAAATAGATATGCAAAATACATATAAAACAATGTAAATTTGTTTCAAAATATATATACGAATACACGTAAATAACGTAGATTTCTATAAAAATATATATACAAAATACACATAAAATTAAGTAAATACGTATAAAAAAATGCATACAAAATACACATAAAATAATGTAAATTCGTATCAAAATAAATAACAAAATACCAAAAAAAGAATGTGTATTTGTATAAATATAAATATACAAAATACACAAAAAATAATGTAAATTTGTATAAAACTGTATACAAAAATACACAAAAGTAATTAAATTAATATGAAAATAGATATACAAAATACACTTAAAGTAAGCTAAATTTAAATTGAAATATATATACAAAATACATAGAATAATGTAAATTTGTATCAAAATATTTATACAAATACATATATAATAACATTAATTTTTTAAAAAATAAATCAACAAAATACTCATTAAATAATATAAATACGTATAAAAAATAAATACAAAATACATATATAATAATATAATTTTATCAAATTAAATAAACAAAATACCAATAAAATAATGTAGATTTGTATGAGAAAACATATACAAAATACACATAAACTAACGCAAATTTCTTAAAAAATATATGTACAAAAATGAACATAAAATAAAGTAAATTTGCATAAAAAAAATATATACGAAACACATATTAAATAATGTAAATGCGTATAAAAATATGTATACAAAACATCTATCAAATAATCTAAATTCGTATCGAATTAAGTTAACAAAATACCAATAAAATAATGTAATTTGGGATGAAAATATATATAGAAAATACACATAAAATAACCTAAATACAAATGCAGATATACATATAAAATAATTTAAAATTCAATGAAATTAATATACAAAATAAACATAAAATAAGTTAAATTTGTAATGAAATATATGTACAAAATACACATAAAATAATGTAAATTTGTATGAAAATATATATACAAATACACATAAAATAACATGAATTTGTATAAAAATATATATTCAAAATAAACATTAAATAATGTAAATGCGTATAAAAATATATATACAAAGTACATATAAAATAATGTAAATCCGTATCAAAATAAATCAACAAAATACCAATAAAATAATATATATTTGAATGAAAATAAATTTATAAAATACACATAACATAAGTAAAATTTATATTAAAACATATACAAAAATACCCAGAAATAATTTGAATTTATATAAATATATATATACAAAATACCCATAAAATATTGTAAATTTGTGTCAAAATATATCAACAAATACACAAAACATAACGTAAATTTGTTTAAAATATATATACAAAATACACATTAAATAATGGAAAAGTGTATAAAAATATATATACAAAATACACATAAAGTAATGTAAAATCGTATCAAAATAAATGAACAGAATATCAATAAAATAATATAAATTTCTATGAAAATAAACATGCAAAATACCCATAAAATAACGCATTTTTGTATAAAAAATATATATACGAAAAAACACACAAAATAATTAAATTTGTATTAAAATAAATATACAAAATGCACATTCAATAAGATAAATTTTTATTGAAATAGATATGCAAAATACACATCAAATAATGTAAATTTTTATTAAAATATGTAAACGAAAACACATAAAATAACGTACATTTTTATGAAAATATATATACAAAATGCACATAAAATGATGTAAATACGAATAAATATATATATACAAAAAACACCTAAAATAATGTAAATTCGTATCAAATACAATAAACTAAATTTCAAAAAAAAGAATGTATATATATAGGAAAATAAATATACAAAATAAAATATAAAATAACTAACATTTGTATAAAAATACATACAAAAATACACATAAATAATTTCAATTTGTATGAAAATAGAAATACAAAAAAAACATAAAATTAGATGAATTTGTGCTGAAATACATATACAAAATACATATCAATTAAAATAAATTTGCATAAAAATATATATACAAAACACACATTAAATAATATAAATGCGTATAAAAATATGTATACAAAATACCTATCAAATAATCTAAATTCGTATCGAATTAAATTAACAAAATACCAATAATATAATGTAATTTTGGATGAAAATATATATAGAAAATACACATAAAATAACCTAAATACAAATACATATATACACATAAAATTATTTAAAATTCAATGAAATTAATATACAAAATAAATATAAAATAAGGTAAATTTGTAATAAAATTTATGTACAAAATACACATAAAATATTGTAAATTTGTATGAAAATATATATACAAATACACATAAAATAACATGAATTTGTATAAAAATTTATATTCAAAATATTCGTGTCAAAATAAATAAACAAAATATCAATAAAATAATGTGTATTTGTAATAAAATACATATACAAAATACACATAAAATAACGTAAATTTGTATAAAACTATATACAAAAATACACAAAAATTATTTAAATTTGTATGAAAATAAATATACAAAATACACATAAAATTTGGTAAATTTGTATTGAAATACATTTACAAAATACACATAAAATAATGTAGATTTGAATGAAAATATATAAACAAATACACTTAAATTAACGTAAATTTGTATAAAATATATACACAAAATACTCATTAAATAATGTAAATATGTATAAAAAAAATATATACAAAACACAAATATAATAATGTAAAATCGTATAAAAAAAATACACAAAATATTAATAAAATAATGTAAATTTGTATGAAAATATAGATGCAAAATACCCATATAATAACGGATTTTTTATAAAAAATATATATATCAAAATAAATATAAAATATTTAAATTTGTATTACAATAAATATACAAAATGCACATACAATAAGGTAAATTTGCATTGAAATAGATATGCAAAATACGTATAAAACAATGCAAATTTGTTTCAAAATATATATACAAATACACATAAAATAACGTAGATTTCTATAAAAATATATTTACAAAATACACATAAAATTAAGTAAATACGTATAAGAAAATGTATGCAAAATACACATAAAATAAAGTAAATTCGTATCAAAATAAATAAACAAAATACCACTAAAAGAATGCGTATTTGTATAAATATAAATATAGAAAACACACATAAAATAACGTAAAATTATATAAAACTATATACAAAAATAAACAAAAATAACTAAATTTGTATGGAAATAGATATACAAAAGACACATAAAAAAAGCTAAATTTGAATTGAAATAAATATACAAAATACATAAAATAATGTAAATTTGTATCAAAATATTTATTCAAAAACACATATAATACGTAAATTTGTATAAAAATATATAAAGAAAATACACATTAAATAATGTAAATACGTATAAAAAATATGAACGTATTTAAAAATTTATAAAAATAAAGATGGAAAATGCCCATAAAATAACTCATATTTAAAAAAATATATATATACAAAAATACACATAAAACAATTAAATTTGTATTAAAATAAATATACAAAATACACACACAATTAGGTAAATTTGTATTGAAGTAGATATGCAAAACACAAATAAAATAATGTAAATTTGTATCAAAATATATACGAATACACACAATAAAATAACGTAAATTTTTATGAAAATATATATACAAAATACACATTAAATAATGTAAATACGAAGAAAAATATATATTCAAAATACACATAAAATAACTAAAATTTGTAAAAAATATATACAAAAATACACAAAAATAATTTAAATTTGTTTGAAAATAGATATGCAAAATACTCATAAAATTAGGCAAATTTGTATTGAAATACATATACAAAATACACATAAAATAATGTAAATTTGTATGAAAATATATAAACAAATACACATAAAATAACATAGCTTTCCATAAAATATATATACAAAATATACATTAAATAGTGTAAATATGTATAAAGATATATATACAAAATACACATAGAATAATGTAAAATCGTTTCAAAATAAATAAACAGAATATCAATAAAATAATTTGTATGAAAATAAAGATGGAAAATACCCATATAATAACGCATATTTGCTTAAAAATATATATATAAAAATACACATAAAATAGTCAAATTTGTATTAATATATATATATATATATATATATATATATATATATATATATATATATATATATATATATATATATATATATATATATATATATATATATATATATATATATATATATATATATATATATATATATATATATATATATATATATATATATATATATATATATATATATATATATATATATATATATATATATATATATATATATATATATATATATATATATATATATATATATATATATATATATATTATAATTTTGTATATTTATATATATATATATATATATATATACATATACATTATTTATATATATTTTGAATATATTTTTTACAATTCATTTATTATGTTATTTTGTATATATATTTTCATACAAATTTATATTATTTTATGTGTATTTTGTACATATATTTCATTACAAATTTACCTTATTTTATGTTTATTTTGTATATTAATTTTGTATAATGTAAATAAGTTAAATTTGTATTGAAATAGATATTCAAAATACACATCAAATAATATAGATTTGTATTAAAATATATATACGAAAACACATATAATAAAGCAAATTTCTATGAAAATATATATTCAAAATACACATAAAATGATGTAAATACGTATAAAAATATATATACAAAATACACCTTAAATAAGGTAAAATCGTCTCAAATTCAATAAACTAAATTTCAATAAAAGAATGTATATATGTAGGAAAATAAATATACAAAATAATATATAAAATAACTAAAATTTGTTTAAAAATATATATAAAAATATACAAAAATAGTTTCTATTTGTATGGAAATAGATATACAAAATACACATAAAATTTGATAAATTTGTATTGAAATACATATACAAAATACACATAAAATAATGTAAATTTGTATGAAAATATATAAACAAATAGACATAAATTAACATATAATTGTATAAAATATATATAGAAAATGCACATTAAATAATGTAAATATGTAAAATAAAATACATACAAAATACACATAGAATAATGTAAAATCGTATCAAAATAAATACACAGAATATCAATAAAATAATGTAAATTTTTATGAAAATAAAGATGCAAAATACCCATAAAAAAAGCAAATTTTTATAAAAATATGTATACAAAAACACAAATCAAATAATAAAATTTGTATTAAAAGAAATATGCAAAATGCACACACAATATGGTAAATTTGTATTGAAATAAACATGCAAAACACACATAAAACGATGTAAATTTATTTCAAAATATATATACGAATACACATAAAAAAAACGTAGATTTCTATAAAAATATATATAAAAAATATATACAAAAATACACAAAAATAATTTAAATTTGTATGAAAATAAATATTCAAAATACACATAGAATTAGGTAAATTTGTATTGAAATACATATACAAAATACACATAAAATAATGTAAATTTGAATGAAAATATATAAACAAATACTCTTTAAATATCGTAAATTTGTATAAAATATATATACAAAATACACATTAAATAAGGCAAATATGTATGAAAAAATATATACAAAACACAAATAGAATAGTGTAAAATCGTATCAATATAAATACACAGAATATTTATAAAATAATGTATATTTGTATGAAAATAAAGATGCAAAATACCCGTAAAATAACGCATTTTTTATAAAATATATATATACCAAATTACACAAAATTTTAAAATTTGTATTAAAATAAATGTACAAAAATCACATTCATTAAGGTAAATTTGTATTGAAATAGATATGCAAAATACATATAAAACAAAGTAAATTTGTTTCAAAATATATATACGAATATACAAAATAACGTAATTTCTATAAAAATATATATACAAAATACACATAAAATGAAGTAAATACGTATAAAAAAATGAATACAAAATACACATATAAATTTGTATGAAAATATATATACAAATATACATAAAATAACATGAATTTGTATAAAATTTGTATCAAAATATATACGAATACACACAATAAAATAACGTAAATTTTTATGAAAATATATATACAAAATACACATAAAATAATTTAAATATGTAGAAAAATATATATACAAAATACTCATAAAATAATGTAAATTCGTATCAAAATAAATAAACAAAATTCCAATAAAAGAATGTATATTTGTAGGAAAATATATATACAAAATACAAATAAAATAACTAAAATTTGTGTACAAAAATACACATAGAATAATTAAATTTGTATGAAAATTAATATACAAAATGCACATACAATAAGGTAAATTTGTAATGAAAAAATATGCAAAATACACATAAAACAGTGTAAATTTGATTCAAAATATATATACGAATACACATAAAATAACGGAGATTTCTATAGAAATATATTTACAAAATACACAAGAAATGATGTAAATACGTATAAAAAAAGGATATACAAAATACACATTAAATAATGTAAATTTGCGTCAAATTATTTAACAAAATATCAATAAAAGAATGTGTATTTGTATGAAAATAGATATACAAAATACAAATAAAATAACCTAAATTTGAATAAAACTATATACAAAAAGACGCAAAAATAATTTAAATTTGTATGAAAATATATATTAACAATACACATAAAATTAGGTAAATTTGTATTGAAATATATATACAAAATACACATAGAATAATGTAAAATCGTATCAAAATAAAAACACAGAATATCAATAAAATAATGTGAATTTGTATGAAAATAAAGATGCAAAATACCCATAAAATAAAGCATTTTTTTTTATAGAAATACATATTCCAAAATACACATAAAAAATTAAATTTGTATTAAAATAATTATACAAAATACACATATAATAAGGTAAATTTGTATTGAAATAGATATGCAGAATACATATAAAACAATGTAAATTTGTTTCAAAATATATATACGAATACACATAAAATAACGTAGATTTCTATAAAAATATATATACAAAACACACATAAAATGAGGTAAATACGTATAAAAAAATGTATACAAAATACACATAAAATAATGTAAATTCGTATCAAAATAAATAAACAAAATACCAATAAAAGAATGTGTATTTGTATATATATATATATATATATATATATATATATATATATATATATATATATATATATATATATATATATATATATATATATATATATATATATATATATACAAATTACACATAAAATAACGTAAATTTATATAAAACCATATACAATAATACACAGAAGTAATTGAATTTGAATGAAAATAGATATACAAAATACACACAAAATAAGCTAAATTTGAATTGAAATATATATACAAAAATACACACAAAATAATTAAATTTGTATTAAAATAAATATACAAAATACACATACAATAAGGTAAATTTGTATTGAAATAGATATGCAAAATACATATAAAACAATGAAAATTTGTTTCAAAATATATATACGAATACACTTAAAATAACGTAGATTTCTATAAAAAAAATATATACAAAACACACATAAAATGAAGTAAATCCGTATAAAAAAATGTATAGAAAATACACATAAAATAATGTAGATTCGTAGCAAAATAAATAAACAAAATACTAATAAAAGAATGTGTATTTGTATAAATATAAATATACAAAATACATATAAAATAACGTAAATTTATATAAAGCTATATACAAAAATTCACAAAAGGAATTAAATTTGTATGAAAATATATATACAAAATACACATACAATAAGCTAAATTTGAATTGGAATATATATACAAAATACATAAAATAAAGTAAATTTTCATCAAAATATTTATACAAATACACATATAATAACGTAATTTTTTATAAAAATATATAACCAAATACTCATTAAATAATGTAAATACGTATAAAAAATATGTACAAAATACACATATTATAATATAACTCGTATGAAAATAAATAAACAAAATACCAATAAAATAATGTAAATTTGTATGAAAAAACATATACAAAATACACATAAAATAACGCAAATTTCTTTAAAAATATATGTACAAAAATGCATATAAAATAAAGAAAATTTGCATAAAAATATATATACAAAACACACATTAAATAATGTAAATGCGTATAAAAATATGTATACAAAATACCTATCAAATAATCTAAATTCGTATCGAATTAAATTAACAAAATACCAATAAAATAATGTAATTTTGGATGAAAATATATATAGAAAATACACATAAAATAGCCTATATACAAATGCAAATATACATATAAAATAATTTAAAATTGAATTAAATTAATATACAAAAGAAATATAAAATAAGGTAAATTTGTAATGAAATATATGTACAAAATACACATAAAATAATGTAAATTTGTATGAAAATATATATACAAATACACATAAAATAATATGAATTTGTATAAAAATATATATTCAAAATAAACATTAAATAATGTAAATGCGTATAAAAATATATATACAAAGTACATATAAAATAATGGAAACTCGTATCAGAATAAATCAACAAAATACCAATAAAATAATATATATTTGAATGAAAATAAATTTACAAAATACACATAAAATAAGTAAAATTTGTATTAAAATATATACAAAAATACCCAGAAATAATTTGAATTTATATAAAATAGACATACAAAATACACATAAAACTAGGTAAATTTTTTTTAAATATATATACAAAATACCCATAAAATATTGTAAATTTGTGTCAAAATATATCAACAAATACACAAAAAATAACGTAAATTTGTATAAAATATATATACAAAATACACATTAAATAATGGAAGTGTATAAAAATATATATACAAAATACACATAAAGTAATGTAAAATCGTATCAAAATAAATGAACAGAATATCAATAAAATAAAATAAATTTCTATGAAAATAAAGATGCAAAATACCCATAAAATAACGCATATTTGTATAAAAATATATATACGAAAATACACATAAAATAATTAGATTTGTATTAAAATAAAATATACAAAATGCACATACAATAAGATAAATTTGTATTGAAAAAGATATGCAAAATACATATCAAATAATGTAAATTTGTATTAAAATATGTATACGAAAACACATAAAATAACGTAAATTTCTATGAAAATATATATAAAAAATACACATAAAATTATGTAAATACGAGTAAAAATATATATACGAAATACACCTAAAATAAAGTAAATTCGTATCAACTTCAATAAACTAAATTTCAATAAAAGAATGTATATATGTAGGAAAATAGATATACAAAATAATATATAAAATAACTAACATTTGTATAAAAATACATACAAAAATACAGAAATATAATTTCAATTTCTTTGAAAATAGAAATACAAAATGCACATAAAATTAGATAAATTTGTATTGAAATACATATACAAAATACACATCAAATAATGTAGATTTGTATGAAAATAAATATACAAAATACATATACAGTATGGTAAATTTGTATTGAAATAGATATGCAAAACACACATCAAACAATGTGAATTTGTTGCAAAATATATATACGAATATAAAAATACGTAAATTTCTATAAAAATATATATAAAAAATACACATAAAATGATGTAAATACGTATAAAAATATATATACAAAATACACATAAAATAATGTAAATTCATACCAAAATAAATTAACAAAATACCAATAGAAAAATGTGAATTTGTCTGAAAATAAATATACAAAATACACATAAAATAACGTAAATTTGTATAAAACTATATACAAAAATACACAAAAGTAATTTAAATTTGTATGAAAATAGATATACAAAATATATATAAAATAAACTAAATTTGTATTGAAATATATAAAAAAAATACATAAAATAATGTATATTTGTATCAAAATAATTAAACAAATACGTATGAAATAACGTAAAGTTATTTTAAAATATATAAACAAAATACACATTAAATAATGAAAAAACGTATACAAAATCAATACAAAATACACATATAATAATGTAATTTCGTATCAAAATACATAAACAAAATAATAATAAAATTTTTTTTAAATTTGTATGAAAATATATATACAAAATACACATAAAATAACGCAAATCTCTATAAAAATATATGTACAAAAACGCACATCAAATACAAATACAATAAGGCAAATTTGTAATAAAAAAAAGTACAGAATACACTTAAAATAATGGAAATTTGTATAAAAAGAACAACACAAATGCACATAAAATGAAGTAAATTTGTATAAAAAATATATATACAAAACACACATTAAATAATGTAAATGCGTGTAAAAATATGTATAGAAAATACACATGAAATAATCTAAATTCGTTTCGATATAAATGAACAAAATACCGATAAAATAATGTAATTTTGAATGAAAATACATATAGAAAATACACATAAAATAACGTAAATACAAATAAATATATACACATAAAATAATTTGAATTTGAATGAAATATATATAAAAATAAACATAAAATAAGGCAAATTTGTAATGAAATATATATAGAAAATACACATAAAATAATGTAGATTTGTTTCAAAACATATATACGAATACACATAAAATAACGTAGATTTCTATAGAAATATATATACAAAATACATATGAAATGATGTAAATACGTATAAAAATATATACACAAAATACACATTAAATAATGTAAATTCGTGTCAAAATAAATAAACAAAATATCAATAAAAGAATGTGTATTTGTATGAAAATACATATACAAAATACACATAAAATAACGTAAATTCGTGTAAAACTATATACAAAAATACACAAAAATATTTTAAATATGTATGAGAATAAATATACAAAATACACATAAAATTAGGTAAATTTGTATTGAAATACATATACAAAATACACATAAAATAATGTAAATTTCAATGAAAATATATAAACAAATACACTTAAATTAACGTAAATTTTTATAAAATATATATACAAAATACTCATTAAATAATGTTGATATATTACAAAACACAAATAGAATAATGTAAAATAGTGTAAAATAGTATTTTAAAACGAGTTTACATTGTTTTATGTGTATTTTGCATATTCTTTCAATACAAATTTACCTTATTGTATGTGCATTTTGCATATTAATTTTAATACAAATTTAATTATTCTATGTGTATTTTTGTATATTTATTTTTATAAAAAATATGCTTTCTTTTATGTGTATTTTGCATCTTTATTTTCATACAAATTTACATTATTTTATTGATATTCTGTGTATTTATTTTGATACGATTTTACATTATTCTATGTGTATTTTGTATATATATTTTATAAAAAATGTACGTTATTTTATGTGTATTTCTTTTCATTTCATACAAATTTACATTATTTTATGTGTATTTTGTACATGTACTTAAAGACAAATTTAACTAATTATATGTGTATTTTGTATATCTATTTTCATACAAATTGAAATTTTTTTTGTTGTATATATTTTTATACAAATTTTCGTTATTTTATGTGTATTTTGTATATTTATTTTCCTACAAATATACGTTCTTTTATCGGAGTTTTCTTTATTTATTTTGATACGAATTTACATTATCTTAGGTGTATTTGGTGTATATATTTTTATACTATTTACATCATTTTATATGTATTTTGTATGTATATTTTCATAGAAATTTACTTTGATACAAATTTACATTATTGATGTGTATTTTGCATATCTATTTCAACACAAATTTATTTTATTGTATGTGCATTTTGTATATCTATTTCAATACAAATTTAATTATTTCATATGTATTTTTGTATGTATATTTTTAGGCAAATATGCGTTATTATATGGGTATTTTGCATCTTTATTTTCATACAAACTTTATTGATATTCTGTTTATTTATTTTGATACGATTTAACATTATTCTATGTATTTTGTATATATATTTTTATACATATTTACATTATTTAATGTATATTTTGTATATATATTTTATCCAAATTTACGTTATTATATGTGTATTTGTTTATATATTTTCATCCAAAATTACATTATTTTATGTGTATTTTGTATATGTATTTCAAAACAAATTTGCCAAATTTTATGTGTATTTTGCATATCTATTTTCAAACAAATTTAAATTATTTTTGTGTATTTTTGTATATATTTTTACACAAATTTTAGTTATTTTATTTGTATTTTGTATATTTTTATCCCTACAAATATACATTCTTTTATTGGAATTTTGTTTATTTATTTTGATACGAGTTTACATTATTTTATGTGTATTTTGTATATATATTTTTCTACGTATTTACATTATTTTATGTGTATTTGTATATATATTTTCATACAAATTTATATTATTTTATGTGTATTTTTACATATTTTTCATTACAAATTTACCTTATTTTATGATTATTTTGTATATTTATTTCATTCAATCTTAAACTATTTTATGTGTATATTTGTATTTGTATTTAGGTAGTTTTATGTGTATTTTCTATATATATTTTCATCCAAAATTACATTATTTTATTGGTATTTTCACTCGATACGAATTTTGATTTTTTCATAGGTATTTTGTATGCATATTTTTATACTCATTTACATTATCTAATGTGTGTTTTGTATATATTTTTCTTATGCAAATTTACTTTATTTTATGTGCATTTTTGTACATATATTTTTATAGAAATTTGCGTTATTTTATGAGTATTTTGTATATGTTTTCTCAAACAAATTAACATTATTTTAAAATATTTTAAAACTAAGATGCAAAATACCCATAAAATAACGCATTTTTTATAAAAAATATATATACCAAAATACACATGAAATAATTGAATTTGTATTAAAATAAATATACAAAAAGCACATACAATAAGGTAAATCTGTATTGAAATATATATGCAAAATACATATAAACAATGTAAATTTGTTTCAAAATATATATACGAATTTACATAAAATAAGGTAGATTTCTATGAAACTATATATACAAAATACACATAGAATTAAGTAAATACGTATAAAAAAATGTATACAAAATACATATAAAATAATGTAAATTCGTATCAAAATAAATAAACACAATACCAATAAAAGAATGTGTATTTGTATAAATATAAAAATACAAAATACACATTATATAACGTAAAAGTGTATAAAACTATACACATAAATACACAAAAGTAATTAAATTTGTATGAAAATAGATATACAAAATACACATAAAATAAGCCAAATTTGAATTGAAATGTATATACAAAATACATAAAATAAAGTAAATTTGTATCAAAATGTTTATACAAATACATATAATAACGTAAAAATACACATATAATAAAGTAAATTTGTATTAAAATATGTAAACAGAATACTCATTAAATAATGTAAATACGTATAAAAAATATGTACAAAATACACATATAATAATGTAATTCATATGAAAATAAATAAACAGAATACCAATAAAATAATGTAAATTTGCGTTATTTTCTGTGTATTTGTATATGTTTTCTCTTACAAATTTACATTATTTTATTGCTATTTTGTTTATTTATTTTGATACGAATTACATGATTATATGTGTAATTTGTACATATTTTTTATACGTATTTACATTACTTAATGTGTATTTTATTTATATATTTTTAAACAAATATACGTTATTATATGTACTTGTATAAATATTTTGATACAAACTTACATTATTTTATGTATTTTGTATATACATTTTAATTCAAATTTAGCTTTTTTCATTTGTATTTTGTGTATTTATTTTCATACAAATTTAATTACTTCTGTGTATTTTTATATATAGTTTTATATAAATTTAAGTAATTTTATGTGTATTTTGTATATTTATATTTATACAAATACATATTATTTTGTGTGTTTTGTATACGTTTTTTTTATAAGTATTTACTTCATTTGATGTGTATTTTGTACATATTTTTATAGAAATCTACGTTATTTTATGTGTATTAGTATATATATTTTGAAACAAATTTACATTGTTTCATATGTATTTTGCATATCTATTTAAATGCAAGTTTACCTTATTGTATGTGCATTTTGTATATTTATTTTAATACAAATTTTAATATTTTATGTGTATTTTGTTATATATATTTTTATGAAAAATGCGTTATTTTATGGGTATTTTGCATCTTTATTTTCATACAAATTTACATTATTTTATAAATATTCTGTGTATTAATTTTTATACTATTTTACATTATTCTATTTGTGCTTTGTATATATTTTGTATATTTATTTCATACAAATTTACGTTATTTTAAGTGTATTTGTTTATATTTTCATTCAAATTTACTTTATTTTATGTGTATTTTTGTATAGAGTTTTATACAAATTTACAATATTTTATGTGTATTTTGTATAAACAAAATATCAATAAAAGAATGTGTATTTGTATGAAGATAAATATACAAAATACACATAAAATAACCTAAATTTGAATAAAACTATATACAAAAATAAACAAAAATAATTTAAATTTATATGAAAAAAATATACAAAATACACATAAAATTAGGTAAATTTGTATTGAAATACATATGCAAAATACACATAAAATAATAATTAAATTTGAATGAAATAAATATACAAAATAAACATAAAATAAGGTAGATTTGTAATGAAATATATGTACAAAATACACATAAAATAATATAAATTTGTATGAAAATACATATACAAATACACATAAAATAACATGAATTAGTATAAAAATAAATATTCAAAATAAACATTAAATAATGTATAAAAATATATATACAAAGTACATATAAAATATTGTAAATTCGTATCAAAATAAATCAACAAAATACCAATAAAATAATATATATATGAATAAAAATAAATTTACAAAATACACATAACATAAGTAAAATTTGTATTAAAATATATACAAAAATACCCAGAAATAATTTGAATTTGTAAGAAAATAGATTTACAAAATACACATAAAACTAGGTAAATTTCTTTTGAAAAAAAAAAAATATATATATATATATATATATATATATATATATATATATATATATATATATATATATATATATATATATATATATATATATATATATATATATATATATAATTATTTACATCATTTATATGTATTTTGTATGTATATTTTCATAGAAATTTACTCTATTTTATGTGAATTCGTAAATATATTTTGAAACAAATTTACATTATTGATGTGTATTTTGCATATCTATTTCAATACAAATTTACTTTATTGTATGTGCATTTGTATATTTATTTTAATACAAACTCAATTATTTTATGTGTTTTTTTTATGTATATTTTTATACAAATATGCGTTATTATATGGGTATTTTGCATCTTTTTTTTCATACAAATTTACATTATTTTATTGATATTCTGTTGATTTATTTTGAAACGATTTTACATTATTCTATGTGTATTTTGTATATATATTTTTATACATATTTACATTATTTATGTGTTTTTTGCATATCTATTTCAATACAAATTTTCTTTATTGTATATGCCTTTTGTATATTTATTTTAATACAAATTTCATTATTTTACGTGTATTTATATATATATATATGTTTTTAAGCAAATATGCGTTATTATATGGGTATTTTTGATCTTTATTTTCATACAAATTTACATTATTTTATTGATATTCTGTTTATTTGTTTTGAAACGATTTTACATTATTATATGTGTATTTTGTATATATATTTTTATACATATTTACATTATTTAATGTATATTTTGTATATATATTTTATGGAAATTTATGTTATTTTATGTGTATTTGTTTATATATTTTCATACAAATTTACCTTATTTTATATGTATATTGTATATGTATTTCAATACAAATTTGCCTAATTTTATGTGTATTTTGCATATCTATTTTCAAACAAATTTTAATTATTTTTGTGTATTTTTGTATATATTTTTATACAAATTTTAGTTATTTTATTTGTATTTTGTATATATATTTTCCTACAAATATACATTCTTTTAGTGGAATTTTGTTCATTTATTTTGATACGTATTTACATTATTTTATGTGTATTTTGTATATATATTTACATAAAAATTTACGTTATTTTGTGTGTGTATTCGTATTTATTTTGATACAAATTTACATTATTTTATTTGCATTTTGCATATCTATTTCAATACAAATTTAACTTATTGTGTGTGCATATTGTATATTTATTTTAATACAAATTTTATTATTTTAAGTGTATTTTTGTATATATATATATATTTTTTTTTAAATATGAGTTATTTTATGGGTATTTTCCATCTTTATTTTTATAAATTTTCAAATACTTACATATTTTTGATACGTATTTACATAATTTAATGTGTATTTTGTTGATATATTTTTATACAAATTTACGTTATTTTATGTATTTTGTATATTTATTTCAATTCAAATTTAGCCTATTTTATGTGTCTTTTGTATATCTATTTTCATACAAATTTAATTATTTTTGTCTATTTTTGTATATAGTTTTATACAATTTTACGTTATTTTATGTGTATTTTGTATATTTATATTTATACAAATACACATTCTTTTATTGGTATTTTGTTTATTTATTTTGATACGAATTTACATTATTTTATGTGTATTTTGTATACATTTTCTTATACGTATTTACTTCATTTTATGTGTATTTTGTATATTTATTTTTATAGAAATCTACGTTATTTTATGTTTATTCGTATATATTTTTTGAAAGAAATTTGCATTGTTTTATATGTATTTTGCATATCTATTTCAATACAAATTTACCTTATTGTATGTGCATTTTGTATATTTATTGTAATACAAATTTAAATATTTTATATGTATTTTGGTATATATATTTTTATAAAAAATGCGTTATTTTATGGGTATTTTGCATCTTTATTTTCATACAAATTTACATTATTTTATTTATATTCTGTGTATTTATTTTGATACGATTTTACATTATTCTATTTGTGTTTTGTATATATATTTTTTATACATATTTACATTATTTAATGAGTATTTTGTATATATATTTTATACAAATTTACGTTAATTTAAGTGTATTTGTTTATATATTTTCATTTAAATTTACATTTTTTACGTTTATTTTGTATATGTATTTCAATACAAATTTACCTAGTTTTATGTGTATTTTGTATATTTATTTTAATACAAATTTAAATAATTTTTGAGTATTTTTTATATAGTTTTATACAAATTTACGTTATTTTATGTGTATTTTGTATATGTATTTTTGTACAAATACACATTCTTTTATTGATATTTTGTTTATTTATTTTGACACGAATTTACATTATTTAATGTGCATTTTGTGTATATATTTTTATACGTATTTACATCATTTCATGTGAATTTTGTATATATATATATATATATATATATATATATATATATATATATATATATATATATATATATATATATATATATATATATATATATATATATATATATATATATATATATATATATATATATATATATATATATATATATATATATATATATATATATATATATATATATATATATATATATATATATATATATATATATATATATATATATATATATATATATATTTGTATTTACATTATTTTTATGTTTATTTTATATATATATTTTCATTCAAAATTATATTATTTTATCGGTATTTTGTTCATTTTTTTCGATACGAGTTTAAATTATTTCATATGTATTTTCTATACATATTTTTACACACATTTACATTATTTAATGTGTGTTTTGTAGATATATTTTTTATACAATTTTACTTCATTTTATGTGCATTTGTGTTGTTGTTTTTATACAAATTTACATTATTTTAAGTGTATTCTGTACTTTTTTATTACAAATTTGCCTTATTTTAAGTGTATTTTGTTTATTTATTTTCATACAAATTTAAAGTATTTGATGTGCGTTTTTGTACGTATATTTTTATAGAAATATGCGTTCTTTTATGTGTATTTTGTATATATTTTTTCATACAAATTTACATTTTTTTTATTATTATTTTGTTTATGTATTTTGATACGAATTTACATTATTATATGTGTATTTTGTATATATTTTGTATACGTATTTTCATTATTTAATGTGTATTTTGTTTATATATTTGAAAACAAATTTACGTTATTTTATGCGTATTTCTTTAATTATTTTGATACAAATATATATTATTTTATGTATTTTTTATATATATTTCAATACGAATTTAGTTTATTTTATATAGATTTTGTATATCTATTTTCATACAAATTTAAATTACTTTTGTGTATTTTTGTATATAGTTTTATACAAATTTACGTTAAAAGTAACGTAAATTTGTATAAAACTATATACAAAAATACACAAAAGTAATTTAAATTGGTATGAAAATATATATACAAAATATATATAAATAAATATATATAAAAAATACATAAAATAATGTATATTTGTATCAAAATAATTAAAGAAATACCCATAAAATAACGTAAATTTGTTTTAAAATATATAAACAAAATACACATTAAATAATGAAAATACGTATATATAATAAATACAAAATACACATATAATAATGTAAATAATAATGTATTTTGTACATATATTTTTATACGTATTTACATCATTTTATGTGTATTTTTTATATATATTTTTTATAGAAATTTACGTTTTTTTATGTTTACTCGTATATATATTTTGCAACAAATTTACATTGTTTGATGTGTGTTTTGCATATCTATTTCAATACAAATTTACCATATTGTATGTGTATTTTGTATATTTATTTTAATACAAATTTAATTATTTGATGTGTATTTTTGTATATATATTTTTTAAAAATATGCTTTTTTAATGGGTATTTTCAATCATTATTTTCATACAATTTATTGATATTCTGTGTATTTATTTTGATACGATTTTACATTGTTCTATATATTGTATTGTATATATTTTATTTTACATATTTACATTATTTAATGTGCATTTTCTATAAATATTTTATACATATATACGTTACTTTATGTCTATTTGTTTATATATTTTCATACAAATTTACATTATTTTATGTGTATTTTGTATATGTATTTCAATACAAATTCATCTAATTTAATATGTATTTTGTATTTCTATTTTCATTCAAATTGAAATTATTTTTGTCTGTTTTTGTATGTATTTTTATACAAATGTTAGTTATTTTATATATTATTTTGTATATTTATTTTCCTACATTTATACATTATTTTATTGAAATTTAGTTTATTGAATTTAATACGAATTTACATTATTTTAGGTGTATTTTGTACATATATTTTTATTCGTATTTACATCATTTTATGTGTATTTTTTATATATATTTTCATAGAAATTTACGTTATTTTAAGTGTTTTCGTATACATATTTTAATACAAATTTACATTATTTGATGTGTATGTATATATATATATATATATATATATATATATATATATATATATATATATATATATATATATATATATATATATATATATATATATATATATATATATATATATATATATATATATATATATATATATATATTTTTTTTTGTATATCTATTTTCATATAAATTCAAATTATTTCTGATTATTTTTGTATATATTTTAATACAAATTTT
The DNA here is from genome assembly GCF_024679095.1 of Eriocheir sinensis. Lineage (NCBI taxonomy): Eukaryota > Metazoa > Arthropoda > Malacostraca > Decapoda > Varunidae > Eriocheir > Eriocheir sinensis. Next base: position 522,403 of record NW_026111909.1, read on the forward strand.
ACTTATGTTAGGTGTATTTTGTAAATTTATTTTCATTTAAATATATATTATTTTATTGACATTTTGATGATTTATTTTGATACGAATTTACATTATTTTATATGTACTTTGTAAATATATTTTTATACGCATTTACATTATTTAATGTTTATTTTGAATATATATTTTTATACAAATTCATGTTATTTTATGTGTATTTGTATATATATTTTCATACAAATTTACATTATTTTATGTGTATTTTGTACATATATGTCATTACAAATTTACCTTATTTTATTTTTATTTTGTATATTAATTTCATTCAATTTTAAATAATTTTATGTGTATATTTGTATTTGTATTTAGGGTATTTTATGTGTATTTTCTATATATATTTTCATTTAAAACTACATTATATTATTGGTATTTTGTTAATTTAATTCGATACGAGTTTAGATTATTTGATAGGTATTTTGAATGCATATTTTTATACGCATTTATATTACTTAATTTTTTTTTTTTTTATATATTTTTTTATGCAAATTTACTTTATTTGATATGTATTTTGTATATGTATTTCAATACAAATTTATCTAATTTTATGTGTATTTTGTATTTCTATTTTCATACAAATTAAAATTATTTTTGTATATTTTTGTATGTATTTTTATACAAATGTTAGTTATTTTATATATTATTTTGTATATTTATTTTCCTATATATACATTCTTTTACTGAAATTTAGTTTATTGAATTTGATACGAATTTACATTATTTTAGGTGTATTTTGTATATATATATTTATTCGTATTTACATCATTTTATGTGTATTTTTTATATATATTTTCATAGAAATTTACGTTATTTTATTTTTTTTCAGTTACATATTTTAATACAAATTTACATTATTTGATGTGTATTTTGCATATCTATTTCAATACAAATTTATCTTATTGTATGTGCATTTTGTATTTTTATTTTAAAACAAATTTAATTATTTGATGTATATTTTGGTATATATATTTTTATACAAATATGCGTTATTTTTTGGGTATTTTGCATCTTTATTTTCATAGAAATTTATATCATTATTCTATGTGTATTTTGTATATATATTTTATACACTTTTCCATTATTTAATGTGTATTTTGTAGATATATTTTATACAAATTTACGTTATTTTTTGTGTATTTGTTGATATATTTTGACACAAATTTACAATATTTTATGGGTATGTATGTATATATATATATATATATATATATATATATATATATATATATATATATATATATATATATATATATATATATATATATATATATAGATATATATATATATATATATATATATATATATATATATATATATATATATATATATATATATATATATATATATTTAAAATAAAATTTACCTAGTTTTATGTGTATTTTGTATATCTATTTTCATATAAATTCAAATTATTTCTGGGTATTTTTGTATATATTTTAATACAAATTTTACTTATGTTATGTGTATTTTGTAAATTTATTTTCATTCAAATATATATTATTTTATTGGTATTTTGTTGATTTATTTTTATACGAATTTACATTATTTTACATGTACTTTGTATATATATTTTTATACGCATTTACATTATTTAATGTTTATTTTGAATATATATTTTTATACAAATTCATGTTATTTTATGTGTATTTGTATATATATTTTCATACAAATTTACATTATTTTATGTGTATTTTGTACATATATTTCATTACAAATTTACCTTATTTTATGTTTATTTTGTATATTAATTTCATTGAATTTTAAATTATTTTATATGTATATTTGCATTTGTATTTAGGTTATTTTATGTGTTTTTTCTATATATATTTTCATCCAAAATTACATTCTTTTATTGGCATTTTGTTAATTTAATTCGATACGAATTTAGATTATTTGATAGGTATTTTGTAAAAATATTTTTATACGCATTTACATTATTCAAGTTGTGTTTTGTATATATATTTTGATGCAAATTTACTTTATTTTATGTCCATTTCTATACATATATTTTTTAAGAAATTTGCGTTATTTTATGTGTATTTTGTTTATTTATTTTGATAAAATTATATTATTATATATGTATTTTGTAAATATTTTTTATACGTATTTACATTATTTAATGAGTATTTTGTTTGTATATTTATAAAAAAATTTACGTTATTATATGTGTATTTGTATAAATATTTTGATACAAATTTACATTATTTTATGTATTTTGTATATATATTTCAATTTAAATTTAGCCTACTTTTTGTGTATTTTGTATATCTATTTTCATACAAATTTAATTACTTTTGTGTATTTTTGTATACAGTTTTATACAAATTTACGTTATTTTTTGTGTATTTTGTATGTTTATATTTATACAAATACACATTCTTTTATTGGTATTTTGTTTATTTATTTTGATACGAATTTACATTATTTTATGTGTATTTTGATACATTTTTTAATACGTATTTACTTAATTTTATGTGTATTTTGTGTATATGTTTTTATAGAAATCTACGTTATTTTATGTGTATTCGTATATATATTTTGAAACAAATTTACATTGTTTTATATGTATTTTGCATATCTATTTCAATACAAGTTTACCTTCTTGTATGTGCATTTTGTAAATTTATTTTAATACAAATTCAAATATTTTATGTGTATTTTGGTATATATATTTAAAAAAAGCGTTATTTTATGGGTATTTTGCATCTTAATTTACATACAAATCTACATTATTTTATTAAAATTCTGTGTATTTATTTTGATAAAATTTTACATTATTCTATTTGTGTTTTGTATATATTTTTTTTATACATATTTACATTATTTAATGTGTATTTTGTATATATATATATATATATATATATATTTTATACAAAGCTACGTTATCTTAGGTGTATTTGTTTATATATTTTCATTCAAATTTATTATTATTTTATGTGTATTTTGTATATGTATTTCAATACAAATTTACCTAATTTTATGTGTATTTTGTATATTTATTTTCATACAAATTTAAATTATGTTTTGGTTATTTTTGTATATAGTTTTATTCAAATTTAGGTTATTTTATGTGTATTTTGTATATATATATATATATATATATATATATATATATATATATATATATATATATATATATATATATATATATATATATATAAATATATATATATATATATATATATATATATATATATTTATATATATATATATATATATATATATATATATATATATATATATATATATATATATATATATATATTTAAACGTATGTACATCATTTCATGTGTATTTTGTATATATATTAATTCTATATATATCTACGTTATTTTATATGTATTCGTATATATATTTTGAAACAAATTTACATTGTATTTTTGTATATATTTTTATATAAATTTTCGTTACTTTATGTGTAATTTGTATATTTAATTTCCTACAAATATATGCTTTTTTTTCGGAATTTTGTTTATTTATTTTGATACGAATTTACATTATTTGAGGTATATTTGGAATTTATATTTTTATACTTATTTACATCATTTTATATGCATTTTGTATGTATATTTTCATAGAAATTTACTCTATTCTATAAGTATTCCTTTATATATTTTGATACAAATTTACATTATTGATGTGTATTTTGCATATCTATCTCAATACAAATTAACTTTATTGTATGTGCATTTTGTATATTTATTTTAATAGAAATTTAGTTATTTTATATGTATCTTTCTATAGATATTTTTATACAAAATTTCTTTATTATATGGGTATTTTGCATCTTTATTTTCATTCAAATTTATATTATTTTATTGATATTCTGTTTATTTATTTTGATACGATTTAACATTATTTTATGTGTTATTTGTATATACAAATTTACATTATTTTATTAATATTCTGTGTATTTATTTTGATACTATTTTACATAATTCTATTTGTATTTTGTATATATTTTTGTTATACATATTTACATTATTTAATAAGTATTTTCTCTCTCTCTCTCTCTCTCTCTCTCTCTCTCTCTCTCTCTCTCTCTCTCTCTCTCTCTCTCTCTCTCTCTCTCTCTCTCTGTCTCTCTCTCTCTCTCTCTCTCTCTCTCTCTCTCTCTCTCTCTCTCTCTCTCTCTCTCTCTCTCTCTCTCTCTCTCTCTCTCTCTCTCTCTCTCTCTCCCTTCTCTCTCTCTCTTTCTCTCTCTCTCTCTCTCTCTCTCTCTCTCTCTCTCTCTCTCTCTCTCTCTCTCTCTCTCTCTCTCTCTCTCTCTCTCTCTCTCTCTCTCTCTCTCTATATATATATATATATATCTATCTATCTATCTATATATATATATATATATATATGTATATATATATATATATATATATATATATATATATATATATATATATTATACAAATTTACGTTATTTTAAGTGTATTTTGTATATGTATATCAATACAAATTTACCTAATTTTATGTGTATTTTGTATATTTATTTTCATACAAATTTAAATTATTTTTGTGTATTTTTGTATATAGTTTTATACAAATTTACGTTATTTTATGTGTATTTTGTATATCTATTTTCATTGAAATACACATTCTTTTATTGATATTTTGTTTATTTATTTTGACACGAATTTACATTATTTCAAGTGCATTTTGTATTTATATTTTTATACGTATTTACATCATTTCATGTGTATTTTGTATATATATTTCTATAGAAATCTACGTTATTTTATGTGTATTCGTATATATATATATATATATATATATATATATATTGAATCAAATTTACATTGTTTTATGTGTATTTTGCATATTTTTTCAATACAAACTACCTTATTGTATGTGCATTTTGTATATTAATTTTAATACAAATTTAAGTATTCTATGTGTATTTTTGGATATGTATTTTTATAAAAAAATATGCTTTATTTTATATGTATTTTGCGTGTATTTTGTATATCTATTTTCATACAAATTTAATTACCTATGTATATTTTTGTATATAGTTTTATATAAATTTACGTTATTTTATGTGGTTTTTGTATAATTATATTTATACAAATACACATTCTTTTATTGGTATTTTGTTTATTTATTTTGATACGAATTTACATTATTTTATGTGTATTTTGTATACATTTTTTTAAACGTATTTACATAATTTTATGTGTATTTTGTATATATATTTTTATAGAAATCTACGTTATTTTATGTGTATTCGTATATATATTTTGAAACAAATTTACATTGTTTTATGTGTATTTTGCATATTTTTTCAATACAAATTTACCTTATTGTATGTGCATTTTGTATATTAATTTGAATACAAATTTGATTATTCTATGTGTTTTTTTGTATATGTATTTTTATAAAATATGCTTTATTTTATTGGTATTTTGCATCTATATTTTCCTACAAATTTACATTATTTTATTGATAATCTGTGTATTTATTTTAATACGATTTTACATTATTCTATGTTTATTTTGTATATATATTTTTTTTAAATGTACGTTATTTTATGTGTATTTGCTTTCATTTCAAACAAATTTACATTATTTTATGTGTATTTTGTACATGTATTAAAATACAAATTTAATTATTATTCAATGTATATTTTTTATATAATTATAAATACCAATAAAATAATGGAATTTTGGATGAAAATATATATAGAAAATACACATAAAATAACCTAAATACAAATACAAATATACACATAAAATAATTTAAAATTGAATGAAATAAATATACAAAATAAACATAAGATAAGGTAAATTTGTAATGAAATATATCTACAAAATACACATAAAATAAAATAAATTTGTTTGAAAATATATATGCAAATACATATAAAATAACATGAATTAGTATAAAAATATATATTCAAAATAAACATTAAATAATGTATAAAAATATATATATACAAAGTACATATAAGATAATGTAAATTCGTATCAAAATAAATCAACAAAATACCAATAAAATAATATATATTTGAGTGAAAATAAATTTACAAAATACACATAACATAAGTAAAATTTGTATTAAAATATATACAAAAATACCCAGAAATAATTTGAGTTTGTATGAAAATAGATATACAAGATACACATAAAACTAGGTAAATTTCTTTTGAAATATATATACAAAATACCTATAAGATATTGTAAATTTGTGTCAACATATATCAACAAATACACGTAACGTAACGTAACGTAACGTAACGGAACGTAAATTTGTATAAAATATATATACAAAATTCACATTAAATTAAGGAGAAATGTATATAAGATGTATACAAAATACACATAAAATAATGTAAAATCGTATCAAAATAAATGAGCAGAATATCAATAAAATAATGTAAATTTCTATGAAAATAAAGATGCAAAATACCCATAAAATAACGCATATTTGTATATAAATATATATTTAATTTGTATTGAAATAAATATAGAAAATGCACATACAATAAGTTAAATTTGTATTGAAATAGATATGCAAAATACATATTAAACAATGCAAATTTGCTTCAAAATATATATACGAATACACATAAAATAACGTAGATTTCTATAAAAATATATATACAAAATACACATAAAATTACGTAAATACGTATAAAAAAATGTATACAAAATACACATAAAATAATGTAAATTCGTATCAAAATAAATAAACAAAATACTAATAAAAGAAAGTGAATTTGTATAAATATAAATATACAAAATACGCATAAAATAACGTAAATTTGTATAAAACTATGTACAAAAATACACAAAAGTAATTAAATTTGTATGAAAATAGATATACAAAATACACATATAATTAGCTAAATTTGAATTGAAATATATATACAAAATACATAAAATAATGGTAAAGTTGTATCATAATATTTATACAAATACACATATAATAACGTAAATTTTTATAAAAATATATAAACAAAATACTCATTAAATAATGTAAATAGGTATAAAAAAAACATGTACAAAATATACATATAATAATATAATTCTTATCAAAATAAATAAACAAAATACCAATAAAATAATGTAAATTTGTTTGAGAAACCATATAAAAAATACACATAAAATAACGCAAATTTCTTTTAAAATATATATACAAAAATGCACATAAAATAAAGTAAATTTGTATAAAAATATATATACAAAACACACATTAAATAATGTAAATGCGTATAAAAATATGTATACAAAATACCTATCAAATAATCTAAATTCGTATCGAATTAAATTAACAAAATACCAATGAAATAATGTAATTTTGGATGAAAATATATATAGAAAATGCATATAAAATAACCTAAATACATATACAAATATACATATAAAATAATTTAAAATTGAATGAAATTAATATACAAAATAAATATAAAATAAGGTAAATTTGTAATGAAATATATGTACAAAATACACATTAAATAATGTAAATGCGTATAAAAATATATATACAAAGTACATATAAAATAATGTAAATTCGTATCAAAATAAATCAACAAAATACCAATAAAATAATATATATTTGAATGAAAAAAAATTTACAAAATACACATAACATGAGTAAAATTTGTATTAAAATATATACAAAAATTCACAGAAGTAATATGAATTTTTTTTAAATATATATACAAAATACCCATTAAATATTGTACATTTGTGTCAAAATATATCAACAAATACACAAAAAATAACGTAAATTTGTATAAAATATATATACAAAATACACATTAAATAATGGAAAAGTGTATAAAAATATACATACAAAATACACATAGAATAATGTAAAATCGTATCAAAATAAATGAACGGAATATCAATAAAATAATATAAATTTCTATGAAAATAAAGATGCAAAATACCCATAAAATAACGCATATTTGTATAAAAATATATATACAAAAATACAAATAAAATAATTAAATATGTATTAAAATAAATATACAAAATGCACATACAATAAGATAAATTTGTATTGAAATATGTGTACGAAAACACATAAAATAACGTAAATTTCTATGAAAATAAATATAAAAAATACACATAAAATGATGTAAATACGAATAAAAATATATATACAAAATACACCTAAAATAAAGTAAATTCGTATAAATTTCAATAAACAAAATTTCAATAAAAGAATGTATATATGTATGAAAATAAATATACAAAATAATATATAAAATAACTAATATTTGTATAAAAATACATACAAAAATGCACAAAAAATATTTCAATTTGTATGAAAATAGAAATACAAAATACACATAAAATTAGATAAATTTGTATTGAAATACATATACAAAATACACATTAAATAATGTAAATTTGTATGAAAATAAATGTACAAAATACACATACAATATGGTGAATTTGTATTGAAATAGATATGCAAAACACACATCAAACAATGTAAATTTGTTGCAAAATATATATACGAATAAACATAAAAAAACGTAAATTTCAATAAAAATATATATAAAAAATACACATAAAATGATGTAAATACGTATAAAAATATATATACAAACTATACATAAAATAATGTAAACTCGTACCAAAATAAATAAACAAAATTCCAATAGAAGAATGTGAATTTGTATGAAAATAAATATACAAAATACACATAAAATAACGTAAATTTGTATAAAACTATATACAAAAATACACAAAAGTAATTTAAATTTGTATGAAAATAGATATTCAAAATATATATAAAATAAACTAAATTTGTATTGAAATATATATAAAAAATACATAAAATAATGTATATTTGTATCAAAATAATTAAACAAATACGCATAAAATAACGTAAATTTGTTTTAAAATATATAAACAAAATACACATTAAATAATGAGAATACGTATACAAAATATATACAAAATACACGTATAATAATGTAAAATCGTATCAAAATACATAAACAAAATAATAATAAATAATAATAAAATGTAAATTTGTATGAAAAAATATATACAAAATACACATCAAATAACGCAAATCTCTATAAAAATATATGTACAAAAACGCATATCAAATACTTTAAATTTGTATGAAAATAAATAAACAAAATACACTTAAAATGAGGAAAATTTGTAATAAAAAAAAGTACAGAATATACTTAAAATAATGTAAATTTCTATAAAAACAACAAAGCAAATGCACATAAAATGAAGTAAAATTGTATAAAAAAGATATATAGAAAACACACATTAAATAATGTAAATGCGTGTAAAAATATGTATAGAAAATACACATGAAATAATCTAAACTCGTATCGAGATATATGAACAAAATACCGATAAAATAATGTAATTTTGAATGAAAATATATATAGAAAATACATATAAAATAACGTAAATACAAATAAATATATACACATGAAATAATTTGAATTTGAATGAAAATAAATATAAAAATAAACATAAAATAATGCAAATTTGTAATGAAATATATATACAAAATACACATAAAATAATGTAGATTTGTTTCAAAATATATATACGAATACACATAAAATAACGTAGATTTCTATAGAAATATATATACAAAATACACATGAAATGATGTAAATACGTATAAAAATATATTCAAAAAATACACATTAAATGATGTAAATTCTTGTCAAAATAAATAAACAAAATATCAATAAAAGAATGTGTATTTTTATGAAAATACATATACAAAATACACATAAAATAAGGTTAATTTGTATAAAACTATATTCAAAAATACAAAAAAATAATTTAAATTTGTATGAAAATAAATATACAAAATACACATAAAATTAGGTAAATTTGTATTGAAATACATATACAAAATACACATAAAATAATATAAATTTGAATGAAAATATATAAACAAATACACTTAAATTAACGTAAATTTGTATAAAATATATATACAAAATAAAATAAAATAAATAATGTAAATATGTATAAAAATATATATATACAAAACACAAATAAAATAATGTAAAATAGTGTAAAATATTATTTACATTTATTAAAATACAAATTTACATTATTTTATTTATATTTTGTGTATTTATTTTGATACGATTTTATATTACTTTAATTGTGTTTTATATATATATATATGTATATATATATATATATATATATATATATATATATATATATATATATATATATATATATATATATATATATATATATATATATATATATATATATATATATATATATATATATATATATATATATATATATATATATATATATATATATATATATATATATATATATATATATATATATATATATATATATATATATATATATATATATATATATATATATATATATATATATATATATATATATATATATATATACATATATATTTTTTATACATATTTACATTATTTAATGTGTATTTTGTATATATGTTTTATACAAATCTACGTTATTTTAAGTGTATTTGTTTATATATTTTCATTCAAATTTAATTATTATTTTATGTGTATTTTGGATATGTATTTCAATACAAATTTACTAATTTTATGTGTATTTTGTATATTTATTTTCATACAAATTTAAATTATTTTTTGTGTATTTTTGTATATAGTTTTATACAAATTTAAGTTATTTTATGTGTATTTTGTATCTCTATGTTCATACAAATACACATTCTTTTATTGATATTTTGTTTATTTATTTTGACACGAATTTACATTATTTAATGCGTAGTTTGTATATATATATTTTTATACGTATTTACGTCATTTCATGTGTATTTTGTATATATATTTCTATAGAAATCTACGTTATTTTATGTGTATTCGTATATATATTTTGAAACAAATTTACATTGTTTTATGTGTATTTTGCATATTTTTCAATACAAATTTACCTTATTGTATGTGCATTTTGTATATTAAATTTAGTACAAATTTAATTATTCTATGTGTATTTTTGTATATGTATTTTTATAAAAATATGCTTTATCTTATGGGTATTTTGCATCTTTATTTTCATACAAATTTACACTATTTTATTGATATTCTGTGTATTTATTTTGATACGATTTTACATTATTTTATGTGTATTTTGTATATATATTTTATACAAATGTCCCTTATTTTATGTGTATTTGATTTCATTTCATACAAATTTACATTATTTTATGTGTATTTTGTACATGTATTTAAATACAAATTTAACTAAGTATATATGTATTTTGTTTATCTATTTTCATACAAATTGAAACTATTTTTGTGTATTTTTGTATATATTTTTATAAAAATTTTCGTTATTTTATGTGTATTTTGTATATTTATTTTCTTTCAAATATACGTTCTTTTATCTGAATTTTGTTTATTTATTTTGATACGAATTTACATTATTTTAGATGTATTTGGTATATATATTTTTATACTTATTTACATCATTTATATGTATTTTGTATGTATGTTTTCATAGAAAATAACTCTATTTTATGTGAATTCGTATATATATTTTGATCCAAATTTCCATTATTGATTTATATTTTGCATATCTATTTCAATACAAATTTACTTTATTGTATGTGCATTTTGTATATTTATTTTAATACAAATTCAACTATTTTATGTGTTTTTTTGTATGTATATTTTTATACAAATATGCGTTATTATATGGTTATCTTGCATCTTTATTTTCATACAAATTTACATTATTTTATTGATATTCTGTTTATTTATTTTGAAACGATTTTACATTATTCTATGTGTATTTTGTATATATATTTTTTTATACATATTTACATTATTTAATGTATATATTGTATATATATTTTATGTAAATTTTATGTATTTTGTATATATATTTCAATTCAAATTTAGCTTATTTTGTGTGTATTCTGTATATATATTTTCATAAAAATTTAATTACTTCTGTGTATTTTTATATATAGTTTTATATAAATTTACGTTATTTTATGTGTATTTTGTATATTTATATTTTTACACAAATACACATTCTTTTATTGGTATTTTGTTTATTTATTTTGATACGATTTTACATTATTTTATGTGTATTTTGAATACATTTTTTTATTCGTATTTACTTCATTTTATGTGTATTTTTTTTATATATTTTTATAGAAATCTACGTTATTTTATGTGCATTCGTATATATATTTTGACACAAATCTACATTGTTTTATATGTATTTTGCATATCTATTTCAATATAAATTTACCTTATTGTATGTATATTTTTTTATTTATTTTAATACAAATTTATTTTTTTATGTGTATTTTGGTATATACATTTTTATAAAAAAAATGCGTTATTTGATAGGTATATTGCCTTTTGATTTTCATACAAATTTATATTATTTTATTAATATTCTGTGTATTTATTTTGATACGATTTTACATTATTCTTTTTGTGTTTTGTAGATATTTTTTTATACATATTTACATTATTTAATTTGTATTTTGTATATATATTTTATAAAAATCTACGTTATTTTAAGTGTATTTGTTTATGTATTTTCATTCAAATTTACATAATTTTAAGTGTATTTTGTATATGTATTTAAATATAAATTTACCTAATTTTATGTGTATTTTGTATATTTCTTTTCATACAAATTTAAATTATTTTTGTGTATTTTTGTATAAAGTTTTATACAAATTTAGGTTATTTCATGTGTATTTTGTATATCTATTTTCATACAAATACATATTCTTTTATTCATATTTTGTTTACTTATTTTGACGCGATTTTGAATTATTTAATGTGTATTTTGTATATGTATTTTTACACGTATTTACATAATTCATGTGTATTTTGTATATATATTTCTATTGAAATCTACATTATTTTATGTTTATTCGTACATATATTTTGAAACAAATTTACACTGTTTTATGTGTATTTTGCTTATTTTTTCAATACAAAAATACCTTATTGTATGTGCATTTTGTATATTAATTTTAATACAAATTTAATTATTCTGTGTGTATTTTTGTTTATGTACTTTTATAAAAATAAGCTTTATTTTATGGGTATTTTGCATTTTTATTTTCATCAAAACTTACCTTATTTAATTGATATTCTGTGTATTTATTTTGATAGGATTTTACATTATTCTATGTGTATTTTGTATATATATATATATATATATATATATATATATATATATATATATATATATATATATATATATATATATATATATATATATATATATATATATATATATATATATATATATATATATATATATATATATATATATATATATATATATATATATATATATATATATATATATATATATATATATATATATATATATATATATATATATATATATATATATATATATATATATATATATTATACCATTGTGTGTTACTTTATGTGTATTTGTATTCATTACATACAAATTTACATTATTTTATGTGAATTTTGTACATATATTTAAATATAAATTTAACTTATTATATGTGTATTTTGTATATCTATTTTCATACAAATTGAAATTATTTTTGTGTATCTTTGTGTATATTTTAATATAAATTTTCGTTACTTTATGTGTATTTTGTATATTTATTTTCCTACAAATATACGTTCTTCTATCGGAATTTACATTATTTTATGAGTATTTTGTATATATATTTTTCTACGTATTTACATTTTTTATGTGTATTTTGTATATATATTTTCATAAAAATTTTCGTTTTTTTATTGTGTGTCTTCGTATATATTCTGATACAAATTTTAAACAAATTCATGTTATTTTATGTGTATTTGTATATATATTTTCGTACAAATTTATATTATTTTATGTGTATTTTTACATATATTTCATTACAAATTTACCTTATTTTATTTTTATTTTCTGTATTTTTTTATTCAATTTTAAATTATTTCATATGTATATTTGTATTTGTATTTAGGTTATTTGATGTGTACTTTCTATATATATATTTTCATCCAAAACTACATTATTATATTGGTATTTTGTTATTTTAATTCGATACGAATTTAGATTATTTCATAGGTATTTTGTATACATATTTTTGTACGCATTTACATTATTTAATGTGTGTTTTGTATATATATATTTTTTTAGGCAAATTTACTTTATTTTATGTGCATTTTTGTACATATATTTTTATTAAAATTTGCGTTATTTATGTGTATTTTGTATATCTTTTCTCATACAAATTTACATTATTTTATTGGTGTTTCGTTTATTTATTTTGATACGAATTACATGAATATTTGTGTATTTTGTACATATTTTTTTATACGTATTTACATTATTTAATGTGTATTTTCTTTATATATTTTTATATAAATTTACGTTATTGGGTGTGTATTTTTTATAAGTATTTTGCTACAAATTTACATTTTTTTATGGATTTTGTTTATATATTTCAATTCAAATTTAGTTTATTTTATGTGTATTTTGTATATCTATTTTCATACAAATTTAATTACTTTTGTGTATTTTTGTACATAGTTTTATATAAATTTACGTTATTTTATGTGTATTTTGTATATTTACATTTATACAAACACACATTCTTTTATTAGTATTTTGTTTATTTATTTTGATACGAGTTTACATTATTTTATGTGTATTTTTTATACATTTTTTATACGTATTTACTTAATTTTATGAGTATTTTGTATATATATTTACGTTATTTTATGTGTATTCCTATATATATTTTGAGACAATTTACATTGTCTTATATGTATTTTGCATATCTATTTTAATAAAAATTTACCTTATTGTATGTGCATTTTGTATATTTATTTTAATACAAATTCAAATATTTTATGTGTTTTCGTATATATATTTTTATAAAAAATGCGTTATTTTATGGGTATTTTACATCTTAATTTTCATACAAATTTACATTATTTTATTAATATTCTGTGTATTTATTTTGATACGATTTTACATTATTCTATTTGTGTTTTGTATTTATTTTTTTTATACATATTTACATTATTTAATGCGTATTTTGTATATATATTTGATACAAATTTACGTTATTTTAAGTGTATATTTTTTTATATTTTCATTCAAATTTACATTATTTTATGTGTATTTTGTATATGTATTTTAATACAAATTTACCTAATTTTATGTGTATTTTGTATATCTATTTTCATACAAATATAAATTATTTTTGTGTTTTTTTGTATATAGTTTCATACAAATTTAGGTTATTTTATGTGTATTTTGTATATCTATTTTCATACAAATACACATTCTTTTATTGATATTTTGTTTATTTATTTTATCGCGAGTTTACATTATTTAAATTGTATTTTGTATATACATATTTATACGTATTTACATCATTTCATATGTATTTTGTATATATATTTCTATAGAAATCTACGTTCTTTTATGTGTATTCGTATATAGATTTTGAAACAAATTTACACTTTTATGTGTATTTTGCATATTTTTTCAATACAAATTTACCTTATTGTATATGCATTTTGTACATTAATTTTAATACAAATTTAAATATTCGATGTGTATTTTTGTATATGTATTTTTTTATAAATATGCTTTATTTTATTCGTATTTTGCATCTTTATTTTCATACAAATTTACATTATCTTATTGATATTCTGCTCATTCATTTTGATACGACTTGACATTATTTTATGTGTATTTTGTATATATTTTTCATACAAATTTACGTTATTTTATGTGTATTTGTTTATATATTTAGACACAAATTTACAATATTTTATGGGTATTTTGTACATATATTTCAAAAGAAATTTACCTAATTTTATGTGTATTTTGTATATCTATTTTCATACAAATTCAAATTATTTCTGGGTATTTTTGTATATGTTTTAATACAAATTTTATTTATGTTATGTTTATTTTGTAAATTTATTTTCATTCAAATATATATTATTTTATTGGTATTTTGTTGATTTATTTTGATACGAATTTACATTATTTTATATATACTCTGTATATATATTTTTTATACGCATTTACATTATTTAATATTTATTTTGAATATATATTTTTATACAAATTCATGGTATTCTATATGTATTTGTATATATATTTTCATATAAATTTACATTATTTTAAGTGTATTTTGTACAAATATTTCATTAGAAATTTACCTTATTTTATGTTTATTTTGTATATTTATTTCATTTAATATTAAATTATTTTGTGTATATTTGTATTTGTATTTAGGTTATTTTATGTGTATTTTCTATATATATTTTCATCCAAAATTACATTATTTTATTGGTATTTTGTTAATTTAATTCGATAAGAATTTAGATTATTTCATAGGTATTTTGTATACATATTTTTATACGCATTTACATTATTTAATGTGTGTTTTGTATATATATTTTTATGCAAATCTACTTTATTTTGTGTGCATTTTTGTACATATATTTTTATAGAAATTTCCGTTGTTTTATGTGTATTTTGTATATGTTTTCTCATACAAATTTACATTATTTTATTGGTATTTTTTTATATATTTTTATACAAATTTACGTTATTATATGTGTATTTGTATAAATAGTTTGATACAAATTTACATCATTTTATGTATTTTGTAAATATATTTCAATTCAAATTTAGCTTATTTTAAGTGTATTTTGTATATCTATTTTCATACAAATTTGACTACTTTTGTTTATTTTTGTATAAAGTTTTATACAAATTTGCGTTACTTTACGTGTATTTTGTATATTTTTTTATACAAATACTCATTCTTTTATTGGTATTTTGTTTATCTATTTTGATACCAATTTACATTATTTTATATGTATTTTGTATACATTTTTTTATACATGTTTACTTCATTTTATGTGTAATTTGTATAATTATTTTTATAGAAATCTACGTTATTTCGAGTAATCGTATATATATTTTGAAACAAATTTACATTGTTTTACATGTATTTTGCATATCTATTTCAATACAAATTTACCATAATGAATGTGCATTTTGTATATTTATTTCAATACAAATTTAAATATTTTGTGTATTTTGGTATATATATATATTTTATAAAAAATGCGTTATTTTATGGGTATTTTGTATCTTTATTTTTACATACAAATTTACATTATTTTATTAATATTCTGTGTATTTATTTTGATACGATTTTACACTATTCTATTTGTGTTTCGTATATATTTTTTTCATACATATCTGCATTATTTAATGTGTATTTTGTATATATATTTTATACAAATTTACGTTATTTAAACTGTATTTGCTTATATGTTTTCATTCAAATTTACATTATTTTATGTGTATTTTGTATATGTATTTCAATACAAATTTACCTAATTTTATGTGTATTTTGTATATTTATTTTCATACAAATTTAAATTATTTTTGTGTATTTTTGAATGTATTTTTTATATGTATTTTTATAGAAATTTACGTTTTTTGATGTGTATTCGCATATATATTTTGAAATAAATTTACATTGTTTTATGTGTGCTTAGCATATCTATTTCAACACAAATTTACCATATTGTATGTGCATTTTGTATATTTATTTTAATACAAATTTAATTATTTGATGTGTGTTTTTGTATACATATTTTTATAAAAATATGCTTTTTTATGGGTATTTTGCATCTTTATTTTCATACAAATTTACATTATTTTACTGATATTCTGTGTAGTTATTTTGATACGATTTTACATTATTCTTTGTGTATTTTGTATGTATTTTACTTTACATATTTACATTATTTAATGAGCATTCTCTCTATATATTTCATACAAATATATGTTACTTTATATCTATATGTTTATATATTTTCATACAAATTTACATTATTCTATGTGTATTTTGTGTATGAATTTCAATACAAATTTACCAAATTTTATGTGTATTTTGTATATCTATTTCCATACAAATTGAAATTATTTTTGTGTATTTTTTCATATATTTTTATACATATTCTAGTAATTTTATATATTATTATGTATATTTATTTTCCTACATATATACATTCTTTTGTTGAAATTTAGTTTATTGAATTTCAGACGAATTTACCTTATTTTAGGTTTATTATGTATATATATTTTTATACGTATTTACATCATTTTATGTGTATTTTGTATATATATTTTTATAGAAATTTGCATTATTTTATGTGTTTTCGTATATATATTTTAAAACAAATCTACAATTTTTGATGTGTATTTTACATATCTATTTCAATACAAATTTATCTTATTGTACGTGCATTTTGTATATTTATTTTAATACAAATTTAACTATTTTATGTGTATATTTGTATATATATTTTTATACAATTATCCGTTATTTTATGGGTATTTTGCATCTTTATTTTCATAGAAATTCACATTATTTTATTGATATTCTGCTCATTTATTTTGATACGATTTTACATTATTCTATGTGTATTTTGTATATATTTTTTATACATTTTTCCATTATTTAATGTGTATTTTGTATATATATTTTATACAAATTTACATTATTTTATGTGTATTCGTTTATATATTTTGACACAAATTTATAATATTTTATGGGTATTTTCTATATATATTTCAAAAGAAATTTACCTAGTTTTATGTGTATTTTGTACATCAATTTTCATACAAATTCAAATTATTTCTGGGTATTTTTGTATATATTTTAAAACAAATTTTCGTTTTGTTATGTGTATTTTGTAAATTTATTTTCATTCAAATATATATTATTTTATTGGTATTTTTTTGATTTATTTTGATACGAATTGACATTATTTTATATGTACTTTGTATATATATTTTTATTCGCATTTACATTGTTTAATGTTTATTTTGAATATAAATTTTTATAGAATTTCAAGTTATTTTATGTGTATTTATATATATTTTCATACAAATTGACCTTATTTTATGTGAATTTTGTACATATATTTCATTACAAATTTACGCTATTTTATGTTTATTTTGTATATTATTTTCATTCAATTTTAAATTATTTTATGTGTATATTTGTATTTGTATTTTGGTTATTTTATGTGAACCTTCTATATATATTTTCATCCAAAATTACATTATTTTATTGGTATTTTGTTAATTTAATTCGATACGAATTTAGATTATTTCATAGGTATTTTGTATACATATTTTTATATGCATTTACATTATTTAATGTGTGTTTTGTAGATATATTTTTCTACATATATTTTTATTGAAATTTGCGTTATTTTATGTGTATTTTTTATGTTTTATTATACAATTTTACATTATTTTTTTGGTATTTTATTTATTTATTTTGATACGAATTATATTATTATGTGAGTATTTTGAACATATTTTTTTTACGTATTTACATTATTTAATGAGTATTTTGTTTATATATTTTTATGCAAATTTACGTTATTATATGTGTATTTGTATAAATATTTTCATACTAATTACCATTATGTATTTTGTATATATATTTCAATTCAAATTTAGCTTATTTTATGTGTATTTTGTATATCTATTTTCATACAAATTTAATTACTTTTGTGTATTTTTGTATATAGTTTTATACAAATTTACGTTATTTTATGTGTATTTTGTATATTAATATATAATAAATATTTTGATACGAATTTACATTATTTTATGTGTATTTTGTATACATTTTTTTTTATACGCATTTACTTAAAATTTTATATGTATTTTGTATATATATTTTTATAGAAATCTACGTTATTTTATGTGTATTCGTATATATATTTTGAAACATATTTACACTGTTTTATATGTATTTTGCATATCTATTTCAATACAAATTTACTTTATTGTATGTGGATTTTGTATATTTATTTTCATACAAATTTATTTATTATTTGTGTATTTTGGTATATATATTTTTATAAAAAAAAATGCGTTATTTAATGGGTATTTTGCTTCTTTATTTTCATACAAATTTACATTATTTTATTAATATTCTGTGTATTTATTTTGATTCGATATTACATTATTCTATTTGGGTGTTGTATATATTTTTTTATACTTATTTATTTTATTTAATGTGTATTTTGTATATATATTTTATACAAATTTATGTTATTTAAGTGTATTTGTTTATGTATTTTCACTCAAATTTACATTATTTTATGTGTATTTTGTATATGTATTTCAATACTAATTTACCTAATTTTATGTGTATTTTGTATATTTATTTTCAAACAAATTTAAATTATTTTGTGTATTTTTGTATATAGTTTTATACAAATTTACGTTATTTTATGTGCATTTTGTATATCTATTTTCATACAAATACACATTCTTTTATTGATATTTTGTTTATTTATTTTGACACGAATTTACATTATTTAATATCTACTTTGTATATATATTTCTATAGGAATCTACGTTATTTTATGTGTATTCGTATATATATTTTAAAACAAATTTACATTGTTTTATGTGTATTTTGCATATTTTTTCAATACAAATTTACCTTATTGTATATGCATTTTGTATATTAATTTTAATGCAAATTTAATTATTTAATGTGTATTTTTGTATATGTATTTTTATAAAAATATGCTTTATTTTATGGGTATTTTGCATCTTTATTTTCATACAAATTTACATTATTTTATTGATATTCTGTGTATTTATTTTGATACGATTTTACATTATTCTATGTGTATTTTGTATATATATTTTATACAAATGAGCGTTATTTTATGTGTATTTGTTTTCATTTCATACAAATTTACATTATTTTATGTGTATTTTGTACATGTATTTAAAGACAAATTTAACTAATTATACGTGTATTTTGTATATCTATTTTCATACAAATTGAAATTATTTTTGTGTTTTTTTGTATATATGTTTATACAAATTTTCGTTATTTTATGTGTATTTTGTATATTTATTTTCCTACATATATACTTTCTTTTATCGGAATTTTGTTTATTTATTTTGATACGAATTTACATTATTTAGGTGTATTTGGTATATATATTTTTATACTATTTACATCATTTTATATGTATTTTGTATGTATATTTTCATAGAAATTTACTCTACTTTTTGTGTATCCGTATATATATTTTGATACAAATTTACATTATTGATGTGTATTTTGCATATCTATTTCAATACAAATTTACTTTATTGTATGTGCATTTTGTATATTTATTTCAATACAAATTTAATTATTTAATATGTATTTTTGAATATATATTTTTAATGCAAATATGCGTTATTATATGGGTATTTTGCCTCTTTATTTTCATACAAATTTACATTATTTTATTGATATTCTGTTTATTTATTTTGATACGATTTAACATTATTCTATGTGTATTTTGTATATATATTTTATACATACTCTTATTATTCAATGTATATTTTGTTTATATATTTTGTCCAAATTTACTTTATTTTATGTGTATTTGTTTATATATTTTCATACATATTTACATTATTTTATGTGTATTTTGTATATGTATTTCAATACAAATTTGCCTAATTTTATGTGTATTTTGTATATCTATTTTCAAACAAATTTGTGTATTTTTGTATATATTTTTGTACAAATTGTTTGTTTTTTTTGTATTTTGTATATATATTTTCCTACAAATAAGCATTCTTTTATTGGAATTTTGTTTATTTATTTTGATACGAGTTTACATTATTTTATGTGTATTTTGTACATATATTTTTCTACGTATTTACATTATTTAATGTGTATTTTGCATATATATTTTAATAAAATTTTACATTATTTTATTGTGTGTATTCGTATTTATTTTGATACAAATTTCATACAAATTCATGTTATTTTATGTGTATTTGTATATATATTTTCACACAAATTTATATTATTTTATGTGAATTTTTACATATTTTTCATTACAAATTTACATTATTTCATGATTATTTTGTATATTTATTTCATTCAATCTTAATTTATTTTATGTTTATATTTGTATTTGTATTTAGGTAATTTTATGTGTATTTTCTATATATATTTTCATCCAAAATTACATTATTTTATAAGCATTTTCTTAATTTAATTCGACACGAATTTAGATTTTTTCATAGGTATTTTGTATACATATTTTCATACTCATTTACATTATCTAATGTGTGCCTTGTATATATATATTTTTATGCAAATTTACTTTATTTTATGTGCATTTTTCTACAAATATTTTTATAGAAATTTGCGTTATTTTATGAGTATTTTGTATATGTTTTCTCATACAAATTTACATTATTTTATTGGTATTTTGCTCATTTATTTTGATACGAATTACATGATTATATGTGTATTTTGTAAATATTTTTTTATACGTATTTACATTATTTAATGAGTATTTTGTTTATATATTTTGATATACATTTACGTTATTATATGTGTATTTGTATAAATATTTGATACAAATTTACATTGTTTTATGTATTTTGTATATATATTTCAATTTAAATTTAGCTTATTTTATGTGTATTTTGTATATCTTTTTTCAAAAACATTTAATTAATTTTGTGTATTTTTCTATATAGTTTTATTTAAATTTACGTTATTTTATGTGTATTTTGTATATTTATATTTATACAAATACACATTCTTTTATTAGTATTTTGTTTATTTATTTTGATACGAGTTTACATTATTTTATGCGTATTTTGTATACCTTTTTTTATACGTATTTACTTCTTTTTATGTGTATTTTGTATATATATTTTCATAGAAATATATAAGAATACACACAATAAAGTGACGTATTTTTTTATGAAAATATATGTACAAAGTACACATGAAATTATGTAAATACGTATAAAAATATATATACAAAATACACATTAAATAATGTAAACTCGAGTCAAAATAAATAAACAAAATATCAATAAATGAATGTGTATTTCTATGAAAATAGATATACAAAATACACATAAACTAACCTAAATTTGTATAAAACTATATACAAAAATACACATAAATGATTTAAATTTGTATGAAAAAAATATACAAAATACACATAAAACTAGGTAAATTTGTAATGAAATACATATACAATATACACATAAAATAATGTAAATTTGAATGAAAATATATAAACAAATACACTTAAAATTTTGTAAATTTGTATAAATTTATATATATAATATATATAATATAATTTGTATAAATTTATATATATATAATATATATATATATATATATATATATATATATATATATATATATATAAATTTATATATATATAATATATATAATATAATTTGTATAAATTTATATACAAAATACACATTAAATAATGTAAATATGTATAAAAAATATATACAAAACACAAATAAAATAATGTAAAATCGTATCAAATTAAATACACAGAATTTTAATGAATAATGTAAATTTGTATGAAAATTAAGATGCAAAATACCCATAAAATATCGAATTTTTATATAAAAATATATATACCTTAACACATAAAACATTTGAGTTTGTATTAAAATAAATATACAAAATGCACATACAATAAGGTAAATTTGTATTGAAATAGATATGCAAAATACATATAAAACAGTGTAAATTTGTTTCAAAATATATATACGAACAACATAAAATAACTTAGATTTCTATAAATATATATATACAAAATATACATAAAATGAAGTAAATACGTATAAAAAATGTATACAAAATACACATAAAATAATGTAAATTCGTATCAAAATAAATAAACAAAATACTAATAAAAGAATGTGTATTTGTATATATATAAATATACAAAATACACATAAAATAACGTAAATTTATATAAAACTATATACAAAAATACACAAAAGTAATTAAATTTGTGTGAAAATAGATATACAAAATACACATAAAATAAGGTAAATTTGAATTGAAATATATATACAACATACATAAAATAATGTAAATTTGTATCAAAATATTCATACAAATACACACATAATAACGTAAATTTGTATAGAAATATATAAACAAAATACACAATAAATAATGTAAATACGTATAAAAAAATATGTACAAAATATGCAAATAATCATGTAATTCGTATCAAAATAAATAAAAAAATACCAATAAAATAATATAAATTTGTATGAAAAAACATATACAAAATTCACATAAAATAACGCAAATTTCAATAAAAATATATGTACTAAAATGCACATAAAATAAAGTAAATTTGCATAAAAATAAATACATAAAACACATATTAAATAATGTAAATGCGTATAAAAATATGTATACAAAATACCTATGAAATAATCTAAAGTCGTATCGAATTAAATTAACAAAATACCAATAAAATAATGTAATTTTGGATGAAAATATATATAGAAAATACACATAAAATAAACTAATTACAAATACAAATATACATATAAAATAATTTAAAATTGAATTAAATAAATATACAAAATAAACATAAATAAGGTAAATTTTTAATGAAATATATGTAAAAATGCACATAAAATAATGTAAATTTGTATGAAAATATATATACAAATACAAATAAAACAACACGAATTTGTATAAAATCTGTATCAAATTATATACGAATACACACAATAAAATAACGTAATTTTTTATAAATATAAATACACAAAATACACATAAAATAATGTAAATACGTAGAAAAATATATATTCAAAATACACATAAAATAACGTAAATTTGTATCAAAATATTTAAACAAAATTCCAATAAAAGAATTTATATTTGTAGGAAAATATATATATAAAATACAAATAAAATAACTAAAATTTGAATAAAAATATATACAAAAATACACATAAATAATTTAAATTTGTTTGAAAATAGATATGCAAAATACACATAAAATTAGGCAAATGTGTATTAAAATACATATACAAAACACACATAAAATAAAGTAAATTTGTATGAAAATATATAAACAATTACACATAAAATAATGTAAATTTGGATAAAATATATATTCAAAATATACATTAAATAATTTAAATATGTATAAAAATATATGTACAAAATACACATAGAATAATGTAAAATCGTATCAAAATCAATAAACAATATCAATTAAATAATGTAAATTTGTATGAGAATAAAGATGCAAAACACCCATATAATAACGCATATTTGTATAAAAATATATATATACAAAAATGCATATAAAATAATTAAATTTGTATTAAAATAAATATACAAAATGCACATACAATAAAGTAACTTTGTATTGAAATAGATATGCAAAATACACATCAATAATGTAAGTTTGTATCAAAATATATATACGAATACTCATAAAATTGAGTAAATTTCTATGAAAATATACATACAAAATACATATAAAATGATGTAAATAAGTATACAAATATATATACCAGATATACATCAAGTAATGTAAATTCGTATCAAAATAAATAAACAAAATTCCGATAAAAGAACGTATATTTGTAGAAAAATAAATATACAAAATACACATAAAATAACTAAAATTTACATAAAAATATATACAAAAATACATTAAAATAATTTCAATTTGTATGAAAATAGATATACAAAATACACGTATAATTAGTTAAATTTGTCTTTAAATACATTTACAAAATACATATAAAATAATGTAAATTTGTATGAAATGAAAACAAATACACATAAAGTAACGTACATTTGTATAAAATATATATGCAAAATACACATAGAATAATGTAAAATCGAATTAAAATAAATACACAGAATATCAATAAAATAATGTAAATTTGTATGAAAATAAAGATGCAAAATACCCATAAAATAAAGCATATTTAAAAAAAAAAAATACATATACAAAAATACACATTCAATAATTAAATTTGTATTCAAATTAACATACAAAATGCACATACAATAAGGTAAATTTGAATTGAAAAAATATGCAAAATACACATAAAACAGTGTAAATTTGATTCAATATATATATATATATATATATATATATATATATATATATATATATATATATATATATATATATATATATATATATATATATATATATATATATATATATATATATATATATATATATATATATATATATATATATATATATATATATATATATATATATATATATATATATATATATATATATATATATATATATATATATATATATATATATATATATATATATATATACGAATACACATAAAATAACGTAGATTTCTATAGTAATATATATACAAAATACACATGAAATGATGTAAATACGTATAAATATATATAAAAAATACACATTAAATAATGTAAATTCGTGTCAAAATAAATAAACAAAATATAAATAAAAGAATGTGTATTTGTATGAAAATAGATATACAAAATACACATAAAATAACCTAAATTTGTATAAAACTATATACAAAAATACACAAAAATAATTTAAATTTGTATGAAAATAAATATACAAAATACACATAAAATTAGGTAAATTTGTTTTGAAATACATATACAAAATACACTTAAAATAATGTGAATTTCAATGAAAATATATAAACAAATACACTTAAAATAACGCAAATTTGTATAAAATATATATACAAAATACACATTAAATAATATAAATATGTACCTATAAAAAAAATATATACAAAACACAAATAGGATAATGTAAAATCGTATCAAAATATATAAACAGAATATTAATAAAATAATGTAAATTTGTATGAAAATTAAGATGCAAAATACCTATAAAATAACGCATTTTTTATAAAATTATGAATACCAAAATACACAACAAATATTTGAATTTGTATTAAAATAAAAATACAAAATGCACATACAATAAGGTAAATTTGTATTGAAATAGATATGCAAAATACATATAAAACAATGTAAATATGTTTCAAAATACATATACGAATACACATAAAATAACGTAGATTTCTGTAAAAATACATATACAAAATACACTAAAATTAAGTAAATACGTATAAAAAAATGTATACAAAATACAAATAAAATAATGTAAATTCGTATAAATATAAATAAACAAAATACCAATAAAAGAATGTGTATTTGTATAAATATAAATAAACAAAATGCACATAAAAGAACTTAAATTTATATAAAACTATACGCAAAAATACACAAAATTAATTGAATCTGTATGAAAATAGATATACAAAATACACACAAAATAAGCTAAATTTGAATTGAAATATTTATACAAAATACATAAAATAAAGTAGATTTCTATCAAAATATTTATACAAATACATATATAATAACGTAAATTTGTATAAAAATATATCAACAAAATACACATTAAATAATGTAAATATACAAAATACACATAAAATAACGCAAATTTCTATAAAAAATACATGTACAAAAATTCACATGAAATAAATTTGCATCAAAATAAATATATATATACAAAACACACATTAGATAATGTAAATGAGTATAAAAATATGTATATTATGGCTGGAGTAGGTAGGAAGACACCTACCGAACGGGCGCAAGCCACTCCCGGTGAGGTATATATGGGAGGTGAGAAGAGAGCTGAAGCCCTCCAAAGACCCTTCCCATGTCCTCACTAACCGTTTCCCTATTGTCTCACCAACACCGGAGAGTAGTTCAGCATGCTCTCTAAAGACAGATCCTCTCTTTATCCACACCACACTACATTCACATAACATATACACCTTTTTCCAAAATTCAAAATTCAAAATGGCTCAATTAAGCAATGCCTCGGAGTCCCCGCCTGGAGGGGGGACCACAAATTCCCCCAGGGAGGACTCCCCTTCTGGCTGCCGACCCGAGAGGTGTCTTGATAACTCCTCGAACCTCTTTCTTCTCAATTTCTGCAACATTCGCGGTCTTCGCTCTAATTTTCATTCTGTGGAACATCATCTCTCCTCCTCTAAACCTCACCTTCTCTTCCTTACCGAAACACAGGTTTCTGAGGCTACTGACAGCAATCTCTACTCTGTTCCCTCCTACTATCTCTATCCTAAATTTCAATCCAAAGCTGGATGTTGCGCCTACGTGCGCAACGACATCACTTGCTCTCGTGCCCACGACCTTGACTCTTCTGAATTTTCCCCCATCTGGTTAAGACTTCACTGTCATTCTATTACTAAATACATCTGTGCTGTTTATCTCTCACCTAACTCTACCAACTATGTAAAATTCTTTGACTCTTTGAATTCTAAAGTTGAGCACATCTTGACCCAATCTCCCTTCGCTGAAATCTCCATCCTAGGAGATTTCAATGTTCACCACCAGCTTTGGCTTTCATCCTCTTTCACTGACCATCCTGGTGAACAAGCCTACAACTTTGCTATCCTCAACGACCTAGAGCAGTTGGTCCAGCAGCCTACACGTATTCCTGACCGTCTTGGAGATCGGCCCAACATTCTAGACCTCTTCCTTACCTCAAACCCTTCTGCTTATTCTGTCAAACTGTTCTCTCCGTTGGGCTCCTCCGATCACAATCTTATTTCTGCATCCTGTCCTATCGCTCCTGTACATCCTCTGGACCCACCGAAGAGGCGATGCTTCTGGCATTTTGCTTCAGCTCGGTGGGACGACCTGAGGATGTACTTTTCCGATTTCCCGAGGAAACATTATAGCTTCCAGGATAGAGACCCATCTGTGAGTGCTCAGCGCATCACAGAGGTGATTGTCTCTGAAATGGAGGCATACATTCGTCGTTCTTTCTCTACTCCTCACGCTAAAAAGCCTTGGTTTAATTACACTTGTTCTCGTGCTGTCAATGATAGAGAGGTAGCTCACAAAAGATACCAGAGCCTTCAAACTAATGCTAATTATGAACTTTACATTTCTGCCCGAAATCGTGCCAAATCTATTCTCCGACTAACCAAAAATTCTTTCATTAATAGAAAATGTCAAAACCTTGCTTTCTCTAACTCTTCCCGTGACTTCTGGCATCTAGCCAAAAACATCTTCTCCAACTTCACTTCTTCGTCTTTCCCTCCACTCCTCAGTCCTGACGGCAACACTGCCGTCTCATCTATCTCTAAGGCTGAACTCTTCTCTCAAACTTTTTCTAAAAACTCCACTCTGGACGATTCTGGGCATATTCCTCCTACTCATCCCCCCTCTGACTCCTTTATGCCTGTTATAAAGATTCTTCAAAATGATGTTTTCTATGCCCTCTCTGGCCTCAATCCTCAGAAGGCTTATGGACCTGATGGAGTGCCTCCTATTGTCCTGAAAACTGTGCCTCCGTGCTGTCACCCTGCCTGGTCAAACTCTTTCGCCTCTGCCTGTCAACATCTACCTTTCCTTCTTGCTGGAAGTATGCCTTCACACAGCCTGTACCTAAGAAGGGTGACCGCTCCAATCCCTCAAACTACCGTCCTATTGCTTTACTTTCTTGTCTATCTAAAGCTTTTGAATCAATCCTTAACCGTAAGATTCAAAAGCACCTTTCCACTTCTGACCTTCTATCTGATCGCCAGTATGGGTTCCGCAAGGGGCGTTCTACTGGTGATCTCCTAGCCTTCTTAACTGACTCTTGGTCATCCTCTCTTACCCGTTTCGGTGAAACTTTTGCTATTGCGCTGGACATATCAAAAGCTTTTGATAGGGTCTGGCACAAATCTTTGCTTTCTAAACTACCCTCCTACGGTTTCTATCCTTCTCTCTGTACCTTTATCTCCAGTTTCCTTTCTGACCGTTCTATTTCTGCCGTGGTAGACGGTCACTGTTCTTCCTAAATCTATTAACAGTGGTGTCCCACAGGGTTCTGTCCTATCTCCCACTCTTTTCTGTTGTTCATTGATGATCTTCTTTCCAAAACGAACTGTCCTATCCATTCCTACGCCGATGATTCCACTCTGCATTATTCAACTTCTTTTAATAGAAGACCCACCCTTCAGGAACTTAACGACTCAAGGCTGGAGGCTGCAGAACGCTTAGCCTCAGACCTTACTATTATTTCCGATTGGGGCAAGAAGAACCTGGTGTCCTTCAACGCCTCAAAAACACAGTTTCTCCACCTATCCACTCGACACAATCTTCCAAACAACTATCCCCTATTCTTTGACAACACCCAGCTATCACCTTCCTCAACACTAAACATCCTCGGTCTATCCTTAACTCAAAATCTCAACTGGAAACTTCATATCTCATCTCTTACTAAATCAGCTTCCTCGAGGCTGGGCGTTCTGTACCGTCTCCGCCAGTTCTTCTCCCCTGCACAGTTGCTGTCCATATACAGGGGCCTTGTCCGCCCTCGTATGGAGTATGCATCTCATGTGTGGTGGGGCTCCACTCACACAGCTCTTCTGGACAGAGTGGAGGCAAAGGCTCTTCGTCTCATCAGCTCTCCTCCTCATACTGATAGTCTTCTACCTCTTAAATTCCGCCGCAATGTTGCCTCTCTTTCTATCTTCTATCGATATTTCCACGCTGACTGCTCTTCTGAACTTGCTAACTGCATGCCTCCCCCCCTCCCGCGGCCCCGCTGCACTCGACTTTCTACTCATGCTCATCCCTATACTGTCCAAACCCCTTATGCAAGAGTTAACCAGCATCTTCACTCTTTCATCCCTCACGCTGGTAAACTCTGGAACAATCTTCCTTCATCTGTATTTCCTCCTGCCTACGACTTGAACTCTTTCAAGAGGAGGGTATCAGGACACCTCTCCTCCCGAAACTGACTTATCTTTCGGCCACCTCTTTGGATTCTTTTTAGGAGCAGCGAGTAGCGGGCTTTTTTTTTTTATTGATGTTTACTTTTTTGTGCCCTTGAGCTGTCTCCTTTGCTGTAAAAAAAAAAAAAAAAATACAAAATACCTATGAAATAATCTAAATTCGTATCGAATTAAATTAAGAAAATACCAATAAAATAATGTAATTTTGGATGAAAATATATATAGAAAATACACATAAAATAACCTAAATACAAATACAAATATATACATAAAATAATTTGAGACTGAAAAAAAAATATACAAAATAAACATAAAATAAGATAAATTTGAAATGAAATATATGTAAAAATACACATAAAATAATATAAATTTGTATGAAAATATATATACCAATACACATAAAATAACATGAATTTTTATAAAATTTGTATCAAAATATATACGATTACACACAATAAAATAACGTAATTTTTTTTATGAAAATGTATATACAAAATATAAATTAAATAATTTAAATACGTAGAAAAATATATATACAAAATACATAAAATAATGTAAAATCGTATCAAAATAAATAAACAAAATTCCAATAAATGAATGTATATTTGTAAGAAAATATATATACAAAATACAAATAAAATAAATAAAATTTCAATAAAAATATATACAAAAATACAAAAAAATTAATTAAATTTGTTTGAAAATAGATATGCAAAATACACATAAAATTACACAAATTTGTATTGAAATACATATACAAAATACACATAAAATAATGTAAATTTGTATGAAAATCTATAAACTAATATACATAAAATAACGTAAATTTGTATAAAATATATATGCAAGATACACATTAAATAATGTAAATATGTATAAAAAAAATATATACCAAAAACAAATAGAACAATGTAAAATCGTATCAAAATAAATACACAGAATATTAATAAAAAATAATGTAATTTTGTATGAAAATAAAGATGCAAAATTCCCATAAAATAGCGCATTTAAAAAAAATATATATATACCAAAATACACATAAAATATTTAAATTTGTATTGATATAAATATACAAAATGCACATAGAATAAGGTATATTTGTATTGAATGATATATGCAAAAATACATATAAAACAATGTAAATTTGTTTCATAATATATATACGAATACACATAAAATAACGTAGATTTCTATAAAAACATATATACAAAATACACATAAAATTAAGTAAATACGTATAAAAAATGTATACAAAATACATATAAAATAATGTAAATTCGAATCAAAATAAATGAACAAAATATCAATAAAAGAATGTATATTTGTATAAATATATATATATATATATATATATATATATATATATATATATATATATATATATATATATATATATATATATATATATATATATATATATATATATAAACTAAATACACATAAAGTAACGTAAATTTGTATAAAACTATATACAAAAATACACAAAAGTAATTAAATTAGTATGAAAATAGATATACAAAATGCACATAAAATAAGCCAAATTTGAATTGAAATATATATACAAAATACATAAAATAATGTAAATTTGTATCAAAATATTTATACAAATACACTTATAATAACGTAAATTTGTATAAAAATATATAAACAAAATACTCATTAAATACTTTAAATACGTATAAGAAAATATGTTTAAAATACACATATAATAATGTAATTCGTATCAAAATAAATAAACAAAATACCAATAAATTAATGTAAATTTGTACAAAAATGCACGTAAAATAAAGTAAATTTGCATAAAAATATATATACAAAACACACATTAAATAATGTAAATGCGTATAAAAATATATATACAAAGTACATATAAAATAATGTAAATTCGTATCAAAATAAATCAACAAAATACCAATAAAATAATATATATTTGAATGAAAATAAATTTACAAAATACACATAATATAACTATAATTTGTTTTAAAATATATACAAAAATACCCAGAAATAATTTGAATTTGTATGAATATAGATATTCAAAATACACATAAAACTAGGTAAACTTCTTTTGAAATATATATACATAATACCCATAAAATATTGTAAATTTGTGTCAAAATATATAAACAAATACACATAAAATAATGTAAATTTGTATAAAACATATATACAAAATACACATTAAATAATGGAAAAATGTATAAAAATATATACAAAATACACATAGAATAATGTAAAATCGTATCACAATAAATGAGTAGAATATCAATAAAATAATGTAAATTTCTATGAAAATAAAGATGCAAAATACCAATAAAATAACTGATATTTGTATAAATATATGTATACAAAAATACACACAAAATAATTAAATTTGTATTAAAATAAATATACAAAATGCACTTACAATAAGGTAAATTTGTATTGAAATAGATATGCAAAATACACATTAAATAATGTAGATTTGTATTAAAATATATACGAAAACACATAAAATAAAGTAAATTTCTTTGAAAATATATATACAAAATACACATGAAGTGATGTAAATACGTATAAAAATATATATACAAAATACACCTAAAATAAGGTAAATTCGTCTCAAATTCAATAAACTAAATTTCAATAAAAGAATGTATATATGTAGGAAAATAAATATACAAAATAATATATAAAATAACTAAAATTTGTATAACAATATATACAAAAATATACAAAAATAATTTCAATTTGTATGGAAATAGATATACAAAATACACATAAAATTTGGTAAATATGTATTGAAATACATATACAAAATACACATCAAATAATGTAAATTTGTATAAAAATATATAAACAAATAGATAAAGTAACATATATTTGTATAAAATATATATAGAAAATGCACATTAAATAATGTATATATGTAAGATAAAATACATATAAAATACACATAGAATAATGTAAAATCGTATCAAAATAAATACACAGAATATCAATAAAATAATGTAAATTTGTATGAAAATAAAGAAGCAAAATACCCATAAAAAAGCATATTTTTTATAAATATGTATTCAAAAACACTCATCAAATAATTAAATTTGTATTAAAATAAATATACAAAATGCACATACAATATGGTAAATTTATATTGAAATAGATATGCAAAGCACACATAAAACAATGTAAATTTATTTCAAAATATATACGAATACACATAAAAAAAAACTCTATAAAAATATATATAAAAAATACATACAAAAATACATTTGTATGAAAATAAATATACAAAATACACATAAAATTATGTAAATTTGTATTAAAATACATATACAAAATACACATCAAATAATGTAAACTTGAATGAAAATATATAAACAAATACACTTTAAATATCGTAAATTTGTATAAAATATATATACAAAATGCACATTAAATAATGCAAATATGTATAAAAAAAATATATACAAAACACAAAGAGAATAGTGTAAAATTGAATCAAAATAAATACACAGAATATTAATAAAATAATGAAAATTTGTATGAAAATAAAGATGCAAAATACCCACAAAATAACGCATTTTTTATAATGTATATACATATATATATACGTATATATATATATATATATATATATATATATATATATATATATATATATATATATATATATATATATATATATATATATATATATATATATATATAAAAATACACATAAAATATTTAAATTTGTATTAAAATAAATATACAAAATGCACATTCATTAAGGGAAACTTGTATTGAAATAGATATGGAAAATACATATAAAACAATGTAAATTTGTTTCAAAATATTTATACGAATACACAAAATAACGTAGATTTCTATAAAAATATATATACAAAATACACATAAAATGAAGTAAATACGTCAAAAAAAATGTATACAAAATACACATATAAATTTGTATGAAAATATATATACAAATATTTATATAGAAACATATATACAAAATACACATAAAATGATGAAAATACGTATAAAAATAGATATACAAAATACACATTAAATAATGTAAATTCGCGTCAAAATAAATAAACAAAATATCAATAAAAGAATGTGTATTTGTATGAAAATAGATATACAAAATACACATAAAATAGCCTAAAATTGTATAAAACTATATACAAAAATACAAAAAATAATTTAAATTTGTATAGTAATAAATATACAAAATACACATAAAATTAGGTAAATTTGTATTGAAATACATATACAAAATATACATAAAATTATGTAAATTTGAATGAAAATACATAAACAAATACTGTTAAAATGACGTAAATTTGTATAAAATATATATACCAAAATACACATTAACCCATAAGCGTCGGGCTAGAGGACTATTGTCGTCCTCGCACCGCGCGGGCGGTGCTGATAGATTTTGTAAAATAGGTGTCTTTCATCAATGCCCCGTGTGGCAATTTCAAACGAAAACACATAAATAATTATATTTTTTTTTCATCGCTATCTCCTTCTCTCACGATTAATTTGAAGTGTCTACGTCGTCGCGCAGCACGACATAGATGATGTGTTGGGAAGGTTTGGCTTTTTGGCAGCCGTCGGATGGCGGGATGGCGGAAACTCCGCTTTTTCCGCTTTCCGCCTGGCATTCCCGTCACCCGACGCACACGGGTTAAATAATGTAAATATGTATAAAATAATATATACAAAACACAAATAGAATAATGAATTATAATAAAGTAATGTAAATTTGTATGAAAATAAAGATGCAAAATACCCATAAAATAACGCATTTCTTATAAAAAATTATATATAAGACACACATAAATTATTTGAATCTGTATTAAAATAAATATACAAAATGCACATACAATAAGGTAAGTTTGTATTGAAATAGATATGCAAAATACATATAAAACAATGTAAATTTGTTTCAAAATATATATACGAATAAACATAAAATAACGTAGATTTCTATGAAAATATATATACAAAATACACATATAATGAAGTAAATACGTATAAAAAAAGGAATACAAAAAACACATAAAATAATATAAACTCGTATCAAAATAAATAAACAAAATACTAATAAAAGAATGTGTATTTGTATAAATATAAATATACAAAATACACTTAAAATACCGTAAATTTATATAAAACTCTATACAAAAATACACAAAAGTAATTAAATTTGTGTGAAAATAGATATACAAAATACACATAAAATAAGCTAAATTTGAATTGAAATATATATACAAAATACATAAAACTATGTAAATTTCTATCAAAATATTTATACAAATACACATATAATAACGTAAATTTGTATAAAAATATATAAACAAAATACACATTAAATAACGCAAATTTCATTAAAAATATATGTACAAAAATGCACATAAAATAAAGTAAATTTGCATAAAAATATATACACAAAACTCACATTAAATAGTGTAAATGCGTATAAAGATAAGTATACAAAATACCTATGAAATAATCTAAACTCGTATCGAATTAAATTAACAAAATACCAATAAAATAATGAAATTTTGGATGAAAATATATATAGAAAATACACATAAAACAACCTTAATACAAATACAAATATACACATAAAATAATTTAAAATTGAATGAAAAAATATACAAAATAAACATAAAATAAGGTAAATTTGTAATGAAATATATGTAAAAATACACATAAACTAATGTAAATTTGTATGAAAATACAAATACAAATACACATAAAATAATATGAATTTGTTTAAAATTTGTATCAAAATATATACGAATACACACAATAAAATAACGTAAATTTTTATGAAAATATATATAGAAAATACACATAAAAATGTAAATACGTAGAAAAATATATATACAAAATACTCATATAATAATGTAAATTCGTATCAAAATAAATAAACAAAATTGCAATAAAAGAATGTATATTTGTAGAAAAATATATATACAAAATACAAATAAAATAACTAAAATTTGTATAAAAATATATATACAAAAATACACAAAAATAATTAAAATTTGTTTGAAAATAGATATGCAAAATACACATAAAGTTAGGCAAATCTGTATTGAAATACATATATAAAACACACATAAAATAATGTAAATTTGAATGAAAATATATAAACAAATACACATAAAATAACGTAAATTTGGATAAAATATATATACAAAATATACATTAAATATTTTAAATATGTATAAAAATATATATAAAAAAATACTCATAAAATAATGTTAAATCGTATCAAAATAAATAAACAGAATATCAATAAAATAATGTTAATTTCTATGAAAATAAAGATGCAAAATATCCATATAATAACGCATATTTGCATAAAAATATATATACAAAAATACATATAAAATAATTAAATTTGTATTAAAATAATATACAAAATGCCATACAATAAAGTAAATTTGTATCAAAATATATATACGAATACTCATAAAATAGAGTAAATTTCTATGAAAATATACATACAAAATACATATAAAATGATGTAAATAAGTATAAAAATATATATACCAAATATACCTTAAATAATGTAAATTCGTATTAAAATAAATAAACAAATTTCCGATTAAAGAATGTATATTTGTAGGAAAATAAATAAACAAAATACACATAAAGTAACGAAAATTTATATAAAAATATATACAAAAATACACAAAAATAACTTCAATTTGTATGAAAATAGATATACAAAATACACATAATTAGTTAAATTTGTACTTAAATACATGTACAAAATTCACATAAAATAATGTAAATTTGTATGAAATGAAAACAAATGCACATAAAGTAATGTACATTTGTATAATATATATATATATATATATATATATATATATATATATATATATATATATATATATATATATATATATATATATATATATATATATTCACAAAATACACATAGAATAATGTAAAATCGAATCAAAATAAATACACAGAATATCAATAAAATAATGTAAATTTGTATGAAAATAAATATGCAAAATACCCAAAAAATAAAGCATATTTTAATAAAAATACATATACAAAAATACACATAGAAAAATTAAATTTGTATTAAAATTAATATACAAAATGCACATACAATAAGGTAAATACACATAAAACAGTGTAAATTTGTTTAAAAATATATATACGAATACACATCAAATAACGTAGATTTCTATAGAAATATATATACAAAATACACATGAAATGATGTAAATACGTATAAAAATATATATACAAAATACACATTAAATAATGTAAATTCGCGTCAAAATAAATAAACAAAATATCAATAAAAGAATGTGTTTTTGTATGAAAATAGATATAGAAAATACACATGAACTAACCTAGATTTGTATAAAACTATATACAAAAATACACAAAAATAATTTAAATTTGTATAAAAAAAAATATATAAAAAACACATAAAATTGGGTAAATTTGTATTTAAATACATATACAAAATACACTTAAAATAATGTAAATTTGAGTGAAAATGTATAAACAAATACTCTTTAAATAATGTAAATTTGTATAAAATATATATACAAAATACACGTTAAATAATGTAAATATATATAAAAAATATATACAAAACACAAATAGAATAATGTAAAATCGTATCAAAATAAATACACAGAATGTTCATAAAATAATATAAATTTGTATGAAAATTAAGATGCAAAATACCCATAAAATAACGTATTTTTTATAAAAATATATATACCAAAATACACATAAAATAATTGAATTTGTATTAAAATAAATTTATAAAATGCACACACAATAAGGTAAATTTGTATTGAAATAGATATGCAAAATACATATAAACAATGTAAATTTGTTTCAAAATATATATACGAATACACATAAATTAAAGTAGATTTCTATAAAAATACATATACAAGATACACATAAAATTATGTAAATACGTATAAAAAAATGTATACAAAATACACGAAAAATAATGTAAATTCGTATCAAAATAAATAAACAAAATACCAATAAAAGAATGTGTATTTGTATAAATATAAAAATACAAAATACACATTAAATAACGTAAATTTGTATAAAACTATAAAGAAAAATACACAAAAGTAATTAAATTTGTATGAAAATAGATATACAAAATACACATAAAAATAAGCTAAATTTGAATTGAAATATATAAACTAAGTACATAAAATAATGTAAATTTGTATCAAAATATTTATAAAAATACAACATATAATAAAGTAAATTTGTATAAAAATATATAAACAAAATACTCATTAAATAATGAAAATACGTATTAAACATTTGTACAAAATACACATATAATAATGTAATTCGTATCAAAATAAATAAACAAAATACCAATAAAATAATGTAAATTTGTATGAGAAAACATATACAAAATAAACATAAAATAACGCAAATTTCTATAAAAATATATGTACAAAAATTCACATAAAATAAAGTAAATTTGCATAAAAATATATATACAAAACACACATTAAATAATGTACATGCGTATAAAAATATGTATAAAAAATACCTATGAAATAATCTAAATTCGTATCGAATTAAATTAACAAAATACCAATAAAATAATGGAATTTTGGATGAAAATATATATAGAAAATACACATAAATAACCTAAATACAAATACAAATATACACATAAAATAATTTAAAATTGAATGAAATAAATATAGAAAATAAACATAAAATAAGATAAATTTGAAATGAAATATATGTACAAAATACACATAAAATAATATAAATTAGTATGAAAATATATATACAAATACACATAAAATAACATGAATTAGTATAAAAATATATATTCAAAATAAATATTAAATAATGTATAAAAAAAAAAATATATATATATATATATATATATATATATATATATATATATATATATATATATATATATATATATATATATATATATATATATATATATATATATATATATATATATATATATATATATATATATATATAAAAATGATGTAAATTCGTATCAAAATAAATCAACAAAATACACATAAAATAATATAGATTTGAATGAAAATAAATTTACAAAATACACATAACATAAGTTGCATTTGAATTAAAATATATACAAAAATACCCAGAAATAATTTGAATTTGTATGAAAATAGATATACAAAATATACATAAAACTAGGTAAATTTCTTTTGAAATATATATACAAAATACCCATAAGATATTGTAAATTTGTGTCAACATATATCAACAAATACACCTAACGTAACGTAACGTAACGTAACGTAGTTTTGTATAAAATATATATACAAAATACACATTAAATTAAGGAAAAATGTAAAAAAAAATATATACAAAATTCACATAGAACAATGTAAAATCGTATCAAAATAAATCGACAGAATATCAATAAAATAATGTAATTTCTATTAAAATAATGATGCAAAATACCCATAAAATAACGCATATTTGTATGAAAATATATATACAAAAATACAAATAAAATAATTAAATTTGTATTAAAATAAATATAGAAAATGCACATACAATAAGGTAAATTTGTATTGAGATAGATATGCAAAATACACATCAAATAATGTAAATTTGTATTAAAATATATATACGAAAACACATAAAATAACGTAAATTTCTATGAAAATTTATATAAAAAATACACATAAAATGATGTAGATACGTACAAAAATATATATACAAAATACTCCTAAAATAAGGTAAATTCGTACCAAATTCAATAAACTAAATTTCAATAAAAGAATGTATATATGTAGGATAATCAATATACAAAATAATATATAAAAAAAACCTACACTTTGTATTAAAATACATACAAAAAAACACAAAAATAATTTCGATTTGTATTAAAATATATACACAAAATCCACATAAAATTAGGTAAATTTGTATTGAAATATATATACAAAATACACATAAAATAATGTAAATTTGTATAAAAATATATAAACACATAGACAAAAAGTAACGTAGGTTTGTATAAAATATATATAGAAAAGGCCCATTAAATAATGTAAATATGTAAAATAAAATATATACAAAATACACATAGAACAACGTAGAATCGTATCAGAATAAATACACAGAATATCAATCAAATAATGTAAATTTGTATGAAAATAAAGATGCTAAATACCTATTAAAAAAAAACATATTTTTATAAAAATATATATACAAAAAAACACATTAAATAATTAAATTTGTGTTAAAATAAATAAACAAAATTCACATACAATATGATAAATTTGTATAAATCGCATCAAAATAAATGCACAGAATATCAATAAAATAATGTAAATTTGAATGGAAATAAAGATGCAAAATACCAATAAAGTAAGGCATATTTTTATAAAAATACATATACAAAAATACGCATAGAATAATCAAATTTATATTCAAATTAATATACAAAATGCACATACAA
This sequence comes from Eriocheir sinensis, assembly GCF_024679095.1. Classification (NCBI taxonomy): domain Eukaryota; kingdom Metazoa; phylum Arthropoda; class Malacostraca; order Decapoda; family Varunidae; genus Eriocheir; species Eriocheir sinensis. Next base: position 563,584 of record NW_026111909.1, read on the forward strand.
TAAGGTAAATTTGTATTAAAAAAATATGCAAAATACACATCAAACAATGTAAATTTGTTTCAAAATATATATACGAATACACATAAAATAACGTAGATTTCAATAGAAATATATATACAAAATACACATGAAATGATGTAAATACGTATAAAAATATATATACAAAATACATATTAAATAATGTAAATTCGTGTCAAAATAAATAAACAAAATATCTTGAAAAGAATGTGTACTTGTATGTAAATAGATAATAGATAATAAATTTGCATAAAATATATAAGCAAGATACACATTAAATAATGTAAATATGTATAAAAAATATATACAAAAAACAAATAGAATAATCTAAAATCGTATCAAAATAAATACACAGAATATTAATAAAACAATGTAAATTTGTATGAAAATAAAGATGCAAAATTCCCATAAAATAGCGCATTTTTTATAAAATATATATACCAAAATACACATAAAATATTTCAATTTCTTTTTAAATAAATATACAAAATGCACATACAATAAGGTAAATTTGTATTGAAAGAGATATACAAAAATACATATAAAACTATGTAAATTTGTTTATATATTTTTATACAAATTTACGTATTTCTATATTTTATATTTGTATTTTGTATATATATTTTCATAGAAATTCATATGTGAATACACATAAAATAACGTAGATTTCTATGAAAATATATATAAAAAATACACATAAAATTAAGTAAATACGTTTAAAAAAATATATACAAAATACACATAAAATAATGTAAATTCTAATCAAAATAAATAAACAAAATACCAATAAAAGAATGTGTATTTGTATAAATATAAATATTCAAAATACACATAAAATAACGTAAATTTGTATCAAACTATACACAAAAATACACAAAAGTAATTAAATTTGTATGAAAATAGATATACAAAATACACATAAAACAAGCTAAATATAAATTGAAATATATATAAAAAATACATAAAATAATGTAAATTTGTATCAAAATATTTATACAAATACGTAAATTTGTATAAAAATATATAAACAAAATACTCATTAAATATTTTAATACGCATAAAAAATATGTACAAAATTCACATATGATAATGTAATTTGTTTCAAAATAAATAAACAAAATACCAATAAATTAATGTAAATTTGAATGAGAAAACATATACAAGATACACATAAAATAACGCAAGTTTCTTTAAAAATATATGTACAAAAATGCACGTAAAATAAAGTAAATTTGCAATAAAATATATATACAAAACATACATTAAATAATGTAAATACGTATAAAAATATGTATACAAAATACCTATGAAATTACCTAAATTCGTATCGAATTAAATTAACAAAATACCAATAAAATAATGTAATTATGGAAGAAAATATATAGAGAGAATACACATAAAATAACCTAAATACAAATACAAATATACACATAAAATAATTTAAAATTGAATTAAATAAATATACAAAATAAACATAAAATAAGGTAAATTTGTAATGAAATATATGTACAAAATACACATAAAATAATGTCAATTTTATGAAAATATATATGCAAATACACATAAAATAACATGAATTTGTATAAAACTATATATTCAAAATGAACATTAAATAATGTAAATGCGTATAAAAATATAAATACAAAGTACATATAAAATAATGTAAATTCGTATCAAAATAAATAAAAAAATACCAATAAAATAATATATATTTGAATGAAAATAAATTTACAAAATACACAAAACATAACTAAAATTTGTTTTAAAATATATACAAAAATACCCAGAAATAATTTGAATTTGTATGAAAATAGATGTACAAAATACACATAAAACTAGGTAAATTTCTTTTGAAATATATATACAAAATACCCATAAAATACTGTAAATTTGTGTCAAAATATATAAACAAATACACATAAAAAAAGGTAAATTTGTATAAAATATATATACAAAATACACAATAAATAATGGAACCAATGTATAAAAAATATATACAAAATACACATAGAATAATGTAAAATCGTATCAAAATAAATGAGCAGAATATCAATAAAATAATGTAAATTTCTATAAAAATAGTGCTGCAAAATAATCATAAAATAACAGATAATTATATAAAAATATATATACAAAAATACACATAAAATAACTAAATTTGTAATAAAATAAATATACAAAATGCACGTACAATAAGGTAAATTTGTATTGAAATAGATATGCAAAATACACATCAAATAATGTAGATTTGTATTAAAATATATACGAAAATACATAAAACAAAGTAAATTTTTTTGAAAATACATATAAAAAATACACATAAAATAATGTAAATACGTATAAAAATATATATACAAAATACACCTAATATAAGGTAAATTTGTCTCAAATTCAATAAACTAAATTTCAATAAAAGAATGTATATATGTAGGAAAAAATATATACAAAATAATATATAAAATAACTAATATTTGTATAAAAATATATACAAAAATACACAAAAATAATTTCAATTTGTGTTGAAATAGATATACAAAATACACATAAAATAATGTAAATTTGTATTGAAATACATATACAAAATACACATAAAATAATGTAAATTTGTATGAAAATATATAAACAAATAGACATAAAGTAACATATATTTGTAGAAAATATATATAGAAAATGCAAATTAAATAATGTAAATATGTAAAATAAAATACATACAAAATACACATAGAATAATGTAAAAAATAAATACACAGAATATCAATAATATAATGAAAATTTGTATGAAAATAAAGATGCAAAATACCCCAAAAAACATATTTTTATAAGAATATGTATACAAAAACACACATCAAATATTTAAATTTGTATTAAAATAAATATACAAAATGCACATACAATATGGTAAATTTGTATTGAAATAGATATGCAAAGCACACATAAAACAATGTAAATTTATATCAAAATAAATATGCAAATACACATAAAAAAACGTAAATTTCTACAAAAATATATATAAAAAATACATACAAAAATACACAAAAATAATTTAAATTTGTATGAAAATAAATATACAAAATACACATAAAATTTTGTTAATTTGTATTGAAAAACATATACAAAATACATATAAAATAATGTAAATTTGAATGAAAATATGTAAACAAACACACTTTAAATAACGTAAATTTGAATAAAATATATATACAAAATACACATTAAATAATGCAAATATGCATGCAAAAAATATATACGAAACACAAATAGAATAGTGTAAAATACACAGAATGTTAATAAAATAATGTAAATTTGTATATATATATATATATATATATATATATATATATATATATATATATATATATATATATATATATATATATATATATATATATATATATATATATATATATATATATATATATATATATATATATATATATATATATATATATATATATATATATATATATATATATATATATATATATATATATATATATATATATATATATATATATATATATATATATATATATATATATATATATATATATATATATATATATATATATATATATATACCAAAATACACATAAAATATTTAAATTTGTACTAAAATAAATATACAAAATGCACATTCATTAAAGTAAATTTGTGTTGAAATATATATGCAAAATACATATAAAACCATGTAAACGTGTTTCAAAATATATATACGAATACACAAAATAACGTAGATTTCTATAAAAATATATATACAAAATACACATAAATTTATATGAAAATATATATACAAATACACATAAAATAACATAAATTTGTATAAAATTTGTATCAGAATATATACGAATACACACAATAGAATAACGTAATTTTTTTTGAAAATGTATATACAAAATACACATAAAATAATTTTAATACGTAGAAAAATATATATACAAAATACACATAAAATAATGTACAGTCATCAAAACATTTTTCGTTACCTTTTTGGTGTGATACAATTTGACACAGCGCACGATGATTTCTGGTATAAGCACTGGGGTATGGTGCAAAGTTGGTTGCCTTGCTGTGCTGCGTTGTCAGTTACTGGGGGCCCCCACTTAGCCTATGCGTATGTCGCAATACCAATTTATGTATTCCCCTCCTGATTCTGTGTTATATACTAGGCTATACGTAACTGCAGGGGAAAAAAAAAAGTTTACCTACGCAATAACCTGCAAAGAGAGGAATGGGGAGGAAGAGAGCGGAGAGGAGGCAGGGAGGCGTACCAACTTCCACACGCTTTCACGGCTGCCGTGCAAGTATTCGTTGCGGCCTATATCGGAGCCTTGGGTAACGAACCTTTTTTTTTGGTACCCATCAAAACATTGTTCGTTACCTTTAGGACGTGATACAATATTACACAGCACACAACGATTTCTGACATCACACCTGTGGTATGTTGCGGGGTTGGTTACCTTGCAGTGCGGTTGCCAGCTACCGCGGGCGTAGAGAATGCGCTCCATGAACCAGAATATGCTCTACAGAAGGAACTCAAACAACTACCCGTGTTAACACTAACACGATTATTTAGACTCCCAACAGACGACATTAGTTAGGTAAACAACCTGCAGGCAAGATCAGTATAGTCTTCTCTCTCTCTCTCTCTCTCTCTCTCTCTCTCTCTCTCTCTCTCTCTCTCTCTCTCTCTCTCTCTCTCTCTCTCTCTCTCTCTCTCTCTCTCTCTCTCTCTCTCTCTCTCTCTCTCTCTCTCTCTCTCTCTCTCTCTCTCTCTCTCTCTCTCTCTCTCTCTCTCTCTCTCTCTCTCTCTCTCTCTCTCTCTCTCTCTCTCTCTCTCTCTCTCTCTCTCTCTCTCTCTCAACCTAACGTCTTAAATATAATTTATTGTGCCAGGAGCTAGTAGTAGTATTCTGAAGTAAAAGTAGTAGTAGTAGTAGTAGTGGTGGTGGTAGTACGATCATATGTCTTTCTTACGGTTAATTTGTATGGCAGGAAAAGAAAACATTGTTCTCCAAGATGTTAAACATTACTTTTATTCAGTAGGGAGTGTAGCTACCCCCTGCTGCTAGGACACAGTTCAACCTTCGTGGCATGGATTCACACACTGTTTGAATCAATGCCTGACCAAAAGGACCTCTCATATCTTCCCATGCTGTCCTGGTATGAGCAATTACCCCTGCTCTGCTCCGGTCAGGGATGTCATGGAGGTGACGTCTCTTGCCAAGCTCTGCCCACACGTTTTCGATTGGGTTTAGGTCTGGTGATTTCGGAGGGTGTGGGACGAGGGTAATGAATGGATGGTCATGAAACCACTCCTTTACCACATTGCTGGTGTGAATGGGAGAGTTGTCCTGGAGCAGGTGGAATGGCATGTTGTCAGGGTAGAGTAAGGCTTGCACAGATGGAAGCAGGACCTCCTCTAGTATTTCCACATATCTACGCCCAGTGAAGCGGCCTGGACCAACATCTGCCAGCTCACCGACACCACCTGAGTGTATCCATCCAAATACCCCGGCAGTAACTCGGCCACTTCTTCGGGTTCCAACAACATGCCTGCTGTAGTAGTACCTGGAAAAGCACAGTGAGCATTGAGAGTCAACATGACTTAACTTAATAGTAACGTGATTTTTGTTTCTATTTTTGTTGGAATAGAGAGAGAGAGAGAGAGAGAGAGAGAGAGAGAGAGAGAGAGAGAGAGAGAGAGAGAGAGAGAGAGAGAGAGAGAGAGAGAGAGAGAGAGAGAGAGAGAGAGAGAGAGAGAGAGAGAGAGAGAGAGAGAGAGAGAGAGAGAGAGAGAGAGAGAGAGAGAGAGAGAGAGAGAGAGAGAGAGAGAGAGAGAGAGAGAGAGAGAGAAAGCTACACCATAGGTGCTGTGTCAGTAAAGGGCATTGTTATATGGCAACCACCCTACAAACCATTTCTCCCTGTAATTACACACACACACACACACACACACACACACACACACACACACACACACAAACTTACCGTTCGTTCTTGTGGCGCCATACTCTTGTCGTCGTTCTCTCATCAGTGGAAAAGGTCTTCTCGTCACAGAAGACAACGTTGTCCCAAAACGGGGCAGGCTTCTCTGCATATTCCAGTGCATACTCCATCCGGCGTTCTATGTCCAGGTCGGTCAGCTTCGGCTTCTTTGCTGGCACACGAGCGTGGAGATCCCGTTCGTGGTGGCGGTTTCTAATTGTCTCCGATGAGCAGGGCAATCCAGTTTGGTGACGGATAGCTGGGGCCGTAGTAAAAGGGGCATTATCTATGATGTTTGCGATCGCTGCGTCTTGAGCAGGCGTTGTGCAACGAGGCCTGCCTGCTCCAAGCTTATGCTTGGTATCTCCTGTTTCTATGTAGCGCTGTATCCAACGAACTACAGTTGGCTTGGACACGCCTAGTTCCCTGGCAATGTAGCCATTGCTGAAGCCACTTCGTGGAGCGCGATGATCGATGAACGTGTCTTCTGAGGTCGCCATCTTCTGATGCAGATGTGTTTCGACAAAAACATAACGGTTCCCATTGTTAGTTTCGAAGCTTCATTCCATGCAGGCTTCATCTGTTTCGCTCCCAAGTATCATACTCATTTTTTGTGCCAGCGAAACTTCCGGTGTATGTCTGTGGTGGCACTGATGTGTTATTTCAATACCAATCACCCCCTTCCCCGTGGATTTACGGACCTTATGCATTGCATTTACTAACCTTTTGTTATATCTCATGTTGAAACGCATTCCGTGTTTGCTATTCACCTCATGCGTCCTGTTGCATCACTCTTACAATAAAGCGTTCGCATCAGTGCATGTGATCTTATATTACATATTGCCAATCATTGATATTTTGTCGCGAGTTACGTCTGCTGTTTCATATCCTAATGTAAAACATCCCGACATGGCACCCCCATTTCTTGGTTGGTTGCCTGGTCAAAGTTATATAGTCTTGCGTTGGATTACGAGTATTATCGGTATATTACACGGGTAGTCATAAGCTTTTTAAGTATATCGTACTATCAATTTATGTATCCCCAGTGCTGTGTTACATACTACGCTACACGTGACTGCAGAACACACACACACACACACACACACACACACACACACACACACACACCTGTAAAGAGGGGGGAGGGAGAGGAGGGGTGGGTAGAGAAGGAGACGGGAAGGAGTACCAACCTCCACGCGTCATCCCGGCGGATGTGATAGTGTTCGATGCGAATATTTTCGGAGCCTAGGGTAACGATAAATTTTTTGATGGCTGTACATTCGTATCAAAATAAAAAAGCAACATTCCAATAAAAGAATGTATATTCGTAAGAAAATATATATACAAAATACAAAAAAAAATAGCTAAAATTTGTATAAAAATATACACAAAAATACACAAAAATAATTTAAATTTGTTTGAAAATAGATATGCATCATACACATAAAATTAGGCAAATTTGTATTGAAATATATATACAAAATACACATAAAATAATGTAAATTAGTCTGAAAATATATAAACAAATACACATAAAATAAGGCAAATTTGGATAAAATATATATACAAAATAAACATTAAATAATGTAAATATGTATAAAAAAAATATATACAAAATACACATAGAATAATGTTAAATCGTATCAAAATAAATAAACAGAATATCAATAAAATAATGTAAATTTGTTTGAAAATAAAGATGCAAAATACCCTTATAATAACGTATATTTACATAAAATTATATATACAAAAATACACATAAATTAATTTAATTTGTATTAAAATAAATATACAAAATGCACATACAATAAAGTAAATTTGTATTGAAATAGATATGCAAAATACACATAAATAAAGTAAATATGTATCAAAATATATATACGAATACACATAAAATAGAGTAAATTTCAATGAAAATATACATACAAAATACATATAAAATTATAGAAATAAGTATAAAAATATATATACCAAATACACCAAAAATAATGTAAATTCGTATCAAAATAAATAAACAAAATTCCAATAAAAGAACGTACATTTGTAGGAAAATAAATATACAAAATACACATAAAATAACGAAAATTTGTATAAAAATATATAAAAAAATATACAAAAATAATTTCAATTTGTATAAAAATACATATACAAAATACACATATAATTAGTTAAATTTGTATTTAAATACATGTACAAAATACACATAAAATAATGTAAATTTGTATGAAATGAAAACAAATACACATAAAGTAACCTACATTTGTATTAAATATATATACAAAAAACACACAGAATAATGTAAAATCGTATGAAAATAGATATACAGAATATAAATAAAATAATTTAAATTTGTATGAAAATAAAGATGCAAAATACCCATAAAATAAAGCATATTTTTATAAAAATACATATACAAAAATACACATAGAATAATTAAATTTGTATTAAAATTAATATACAACATGCATATACAATAAGGTAAATTTGTATTGAAAAAATATGCAAAATACACATAAAAAAGTGTAAATTTATTTCAAAATCTATATACGAATACATATAAAATAACGTAGATTTCTATAGAAATATATATATACAAAATACACATGAAATTATGTAAATACGTATAAAAATATATATACAAAATACACATTAAATAAAGTAAATTCGCTTCAAAATAAATAAACAAAATATCTATAAAAGAATGTGTATTTCTATGAAAACAGATATACAAAATACACATAAAATAACCTAAATTTGTTATGTGTATTTTGTAAAAAAAATTTCATTCAAATATATATTATTTTATTGGTATTTTCTTGATTTATTTTGGTACGAATTTACATTATTTTATATGTACTTTATATATATATTTTTTTACGCATCTACATTATTTAATATTTATTTTGAATAAATATTTTTATACAAATTCATGTTATTTTATGTGTATTTGTATATATATCTTCATACAAATTGACATTATTTTATGTGTATTTTGTACATATATTTCATTACAAATATACCTTATTTTATGTTTATTTTGTATATTTATTTAATTCAATTTTAAATTATTTCATGTGTATATTTGTAATTGTATTTCGGTTATTTTATGTGAATTTTCTATATATATTTTCATCCATAATTACATTATTTTATTGGTATTTTGTTAATTTAATTCGATACGAATTTAGATTATTTGATAGGTATTTTGTATATATATTTTTAAACGCATTTGCATTATTTAATGTGTGTTTTATATATATATATATGTATATATATATATATATATATATATTATATATATATATATATATATATATATATATATATATATATATATATATATATATATATATATATATATATATATATATATATATATATATATATATATATATATATATATATATATATATATATATATATATATATATATATATATATATATATATATATATATATATATATATATATATATATATATATATTTTATGCAAATTTACTTTATTTACGTGCATTTTGTACATATTTTATAGAAATTTACGTTATTTATGTGAATTTTGTATATGTTTTCTCATACAAATTTATATTATTTTATTGGTATTTTGTTTATTTATTTTGATCCGAGTTACATTATTATATGTGTATTTTGTACATATTTTTTATACGTATTTGCATTATTTAATGAGTATTTTGTTTATATTTTTTTATACAAATTTACGTTATTATAAGTGTATTTGTATAAATATTTTTATACAAATTTACATTATTTTATGTATTTTGTATATATATATATATATATATATATATATATATATATATATATATATATATATATATATATATATATATATATATATATATATATATATATATATATATATATATATATATATATATATAAATTTCAATTCAAATTTAGCTTATTTTATGTGTATTTTGTATATCTATTTTCATACAAATTTAATTACTTTTCTGTATTTTTGCATATAATTTTATAGATATTTACGTTATTTTACGTGTATTTAGTATATTCATATTCATACAAATACACAATCTTTTATTGGTATTTTGTTTATTTATTTTGATTCAAATTTACATTATTTTATGTGTATTTTGTATATATTTTTTTATACGTTTTTACTTAATTTTATGTGTATTTTGTATGTATATATGTATATAGAAATCTACGTTATTGTATGTGTATTCGTATATATATTTTGAAACAAATTTACATTGTTTTATATGTATTTTTGCATGTCTCTTTCAATACAAATTAACCTTATTGTATGTGAATTTTGTATATTTATTTCAATAAAAATTTAAATATTTTATGTGTATTTTGGTATATATATTTTTATAAAAAATGCGCTATTTTATGGGACTTTTTGCATCTTTATTTTCATACAAATTTACATTATTTTATTAACATTCTGTGTATTTATCTTTTTATATATATTTTATACAAATTTACGTTATTTTATGTGTATTTGTTTATATATTTTCATACAAATTTACATTATTTTATGTGTATTTTGTATATGTATTTCAATACAAGTTTACCTAATTTTATTTGTATTTTGTATATTTATTTTCATCCAAATTTAAATTATTTTTGTGTATTTTTGTATATAGTTTTATACAAATTTTAGTTATTTTATTTCTATTTTGTATATCTATTTTCATACAAATACACATTCTTTTATTGATATTTTGTTTATTTATTTTGACGCGAATTTACATTATCTAATGTGTATTTTGTATATATATTTTTATACGTATTGACATCATTTCATGTGTATTCTGTATATATATTTCTATAGAAATCTACTTTATTTCATGTGTATTCGTATATATATTTTTAAACAAATTTACATTGTTTTATGTGTATTTTGCATATTTTTTTAATACAAATTTACCTTATTGTATGTGCATTTTGCATCTTTATTTTCATACAAATTTACATTATTTTATTGATATTCTGTGTATTTATTTTTATATGATTTTACATTATTCTATGTGTATTTTGTATATATATTATTTACATCATTTTATATGTATTTTCTATGTATATTTTCATAGAAATTTACTCTATTTTATGAGTATTCGTATATATATTTTGATATAAATTTACATTATTGACGTGTATTTTGCATATCTATTTCGATACTAATTTACTTTATTGTATGTGCATTTTGCATATTTATTTTAATACAAATTTAATTATTTTATATGTATTTTTGTATATATATTTTTATACAAATATGCGTAACTATATGGGTATTTTGCATCTTTATTTTCATACAAATTTACATTATTTTATTGATATTCTTGTAATTTATTTTGATACGGTTTTACATTATTCTATGTGTATTTTGTATATATATTTTATACATATTTACATTATTTAATGTATTTTTTGTATATATATTTTATGCAAATTTACGTTTTTTTATGTGTATTTGTTTATATATTTTCATAGAAATTTACATTATTTTATGTGTATTTTGTATATGTATTTCAATACAAATTTGCCTAATTTTATGTGTATTTTGCATATATTTTTTCAAACAAATTTAAATTTTTTTTATACAAATATACAAATTTAAGTTATTTTATTTGTATTTTGTATATATATTTTTCTACGTATTTACATTGTTTTATGTGTATTTTGTATATATATTTTCATAAAAATTTACGTTATTGTATTGTGTGTATTCTTATATATTTTGATACAAATTTTATACAAATTCATATTATTTTATGTGTATTTGTATATATATTTTCATACAAATTTATGTTATTTTATGTGTATTTTTGTATATATTTCATTATAAATTTACCTTATCTTATGTTTATTTTGTATATTTATTTCATTGAATTTTAAATTATTTTATATGTATATTTGTATTTGTATTTAGGTTATTTTACTAACAATATACATTCCTTTATTGGAATTTTGTTTATTTATTTTGATACGAGTTTACATTATTTTATGTGTATTTTGTATATATAATTTTCTACGTATTTAAATTATTTTATGTTTATTTTGTATATACATTTTCATAAAAATTTACGTTATTTTTTTTGTGTATTCGTATATATTTTGATACAAATTTTATACAAATTCATGCTATTTTATGTGTATTTGTATATATATTTTCATACAAATTTATATTATTTTATGTATATTTTTACATATATTTCATTACAAATTTACCTTATTTTATATTTATTTTGTATATTTACCTCATTCAATTTTAAATTATTTTATGTGTATATTTGTATTTGTATTTAGGTTATTTTATGCGTATTTTCTATATATATTTTCATCCAAAATTACATTATTTTATTGGTATTTTCTTAATTTAATTCGATACGAATTTAGATTATTTCATAGGTATTTTGTATACATATTTTTATACTCATTTACATTATCTAATGTGTGTTTTGTATATATTTTTTTTTGCAAATTTATTTTATGTGCATTTTTGCACATATATTTTTATTGAAATTTGCGTTATTTTATGTGTATTTTGTATATGTTTTCTCATACAAATTTATATTATTTTATTGGTATTTTGTTTATTTATTTTGATACGAATTACATGATTATATGTGTATTTGTAAATATTATTTTATACGTATTTACATTATTTAATGTGTATTTTGTTTATATATTTTTATACAAATTTACATATATTTCATTACAAATTTACCTTATTTTACGTTTATTTTGTTTATTTATTTCATTCAATTTTAAATTATTTTATGTGTATATTTGTGTTTGTATTTAGGTTATTTTATGTGTTTTTTCTATATATTTTTTCATCCAAAATTACATTATTTTATTGGTATTTTCTTAATTTAATTCGATACGAATTTAGATTATTTCATAGGTATTTTGTATACATATTTTTATACACATTTACATTATCTAATGTCTGTTTTGTATATATTATTTTTGCAAATTTATTTTATGTGCATTTTTTTACATATATTATTATTGAAATTTGCGTTATTTTATGTGTATTTTGTATATGTTTTCTCATACAAATTTATATTATTTTATTGGTATTTTGTTTATTTATTTTGATACGAATTACATGATTATATGTGTATTTATACATATTATTTTATACGTATTTACATTATTTAATGTGTATTTTGTTTATATATTTTTATACAAATTTACGTTATTATATCTGTATTTGTAAAAAAAATTTGATACAAATCTACTTTATTTTATGTATTTTGTATATATATTTCAATTGTTTTTAGCTTATTTTGTGTGTATTTTGTATATCTATTTTCATACAAATTTAATTATTTATGTGTATTTTTGTATATGGTTTTATATAAATTTACGTTATTTTATGTGCATTTTGAATATTTATTTTTATACAAATACACATTCTTTTATTGGTATTTTTTTTATTTACATTTATACGAATTTACATTATTTTGCGTATTTTATATAAATTTTTTATACGTATTTACATAATTTTATTTGTATTTTGTATATGTATTTTTATAGAAATTTACGTTATTTTTTGTGTATTCGTATATATATTTTGAAACAAATTTACATTGTTTTATATGTATTTTGCATATGTATTTCAATATAAATTTACCTTATTGTATGTGCATTGTATGAAAAAATATATACAAAATACACATAAAATAATGCAAATTTCTATAAAAATATATGTACAAAAACGCACATCAAATACTTTAAATTTGTATGAAAGTAAATAAACAAAATAGTAGAGAATAAGAATAATGTAAACTTGTATAAAAACAACAACACATATGCACATGAAATGAAGTAAAATTGTATAAAAAATATATATACAAAACACTCATTAAATAATGTAAATTTCTTGTAAAAATATGTATAGAAAATACACATGAAATAAACTAAATTCGTGTCGAAATAAATGAACAAAATACCGAAAAAATAATGTAGTTTTGAATGAAAATATATATAGAAAATACACATAAAATAACGTAAATACAAATAAATATATACATATAAAATAATTTGAATTTGAATGAAAATAAATATAAAAATAAACATAAAATAAGGCAAATTTATAATGAAATATATATAAAAAATACACATAAAATAATGTAGATTTGTTTCAAAATATATATATACGAATACACATAAAATAACGTAGATTTCTATAGAAATATATATACAAAATTCACTTGAAATGATGTAAATACGTATAAAAATATATACACAAAATACACATTAAATAATGTGAATTCGTATCAAAATAAATAAAATAAATATCAATAAAAGAATGTGTATTTGTATGAAAATACATAAACATAATACACATAAAATAACGTAAATTTGTATAAAACTATATAAAAAATAAACAAAAATAATTTAAATTTATATGAAAATAAATATAAAAAATACACTTAAAATTAGATAAATTTGTATTGAAATAAATTAACGTAGATTTGTAAAAAATATATATATACAAAATACTCATTAAATAATGTAAATATGTATAAAAAAAATATATACCAAACACAAATAGAATAATGTAAAATCGTATCAAAATAAATACACATAATATTAATAAAATAATGTAAATTTGTATGAAAATAAAGATGCAAAATACCCATAAAATAACGCATTTTTTATAAAAATATATATACCAAAATACACATAATATTTAAATTAGTTTTACAATAAATATACAAAATGCACATACAATAAGGTAAATTTGTATTGAAATAGATATGGAAAATACATATAAAACAATGTAAATTTGTTTCAAAATATATATACGAATATACAAAAAATAACGTAGATTTCTATAAAAATATATATACAAAATACACATAAAATTAAGTAAATACGTATAAGAAAATGTATACAAAATACACATAAAATGATGTAAAATCGTATCAAAACAAAAAACAAAATACCAATAAAAGAATGCGTAATTGTATAAATATAAATATACAAAATAACCATAAAATAACGAAAAATTGTATAAAACTATATACAAAAATAAAAATAAATAATTAAATTTGTATGAAAATAGATATACAAAATACATTAAATAATGTAAATTTGTATAAAAATATATAAACAAAATACACATTGAATAATGTAAATACGTATAAAAAATATGTACGTAATATAAAAAATTATAAAAATAAACATGCAAAATACCCATAAAATAGCTCATATTTAAAAAAAATATATATATACAAAAATACACATAAAATAATTAAATTTGTATTAAAATAAATATACAAAATACACAGAAAATAAGGTAAATTTGTATTGAAATAGATATGCAAAATACAAATAAAATAATGTAAATTTGTATCAAAATATATACGAATACACACAATAAAATAACGTAAATTTTTATGAAAATATATATACAAAATACACATAAAATAATGTAAATACGTAGAAAAATATATATACAAAATACACATAAAATAATGTAAATTCGTATCAAAATAAATGAACAAAATTCCACTAAAAGAATGTATATTTGTAGGAAAATATATATACAAAATTCAAATATAATAACTAAAATTTGTATTAAAATATATCTAAAAATACACAAAAATAATTTAAATTTGTTTGAAAATAGATATGCAAAATACACATAAAATTAGGCAAATTTGTATTGAAATACATATACAAAATACACATAAAATAATATAAATTTGTATGAAAATATATAAACAAAAACACATAAAATAACGTAAATTTCCATAAAATATATATACAAAATATACATTAAATAATGTAAATATGTATAAAAATATATATACAAAATACACAAAGAATAATGTAAAATCGTATCAAAATAAATAAACAGAATATCAATAAAATAATGTAAATTTGTATGAAACTAATGATGCAAAATACACATATAATAACGCATATTTGTCTAAAAATATATATATACAAAAATACACATAAAATAATTAAATTTGCATTAAAATAAATATACAAAAGGCACATACAATAAAGTCAATTTGTATTGAAATAGATATGCAAAATACACATAAATAATGTAAATTTGTATCAAAATATATATATGAATACACATAAAATAGAGTAAATTTTTATGAAAATATATTTTCAAAATACATATAAAATAATGTAAATAAGTATAAAAATATATATCAAATAAACCTAAAATAATGTAAATTCGTATCAAAATAAATAGACAAAATTCCGATAAAAGAATGTATATTTTTAGAAAAATAAATACACAAAATACTCATAAAATTACGAAAATTTGTTTAAAAATATATACAAAAATACTCAAAATTAATTTCAATTTGTATGAAAATAGATATACAAAATACACATATAATTAGTTAAATTTCAATTTAAATACATGTACAAAATACACATAAAATAATGTAAATTTGTATGAAATGAAAACAAATTCATAATAAAAATAGATATGCAATATACATATAAAACAATGTTAATTTGTTTCAAAATATATATATGAATACACATAAAATAACGTAGATTTCTATAAAAATATATATACAAAATACAGATAAAATGAAGTAAATACGTATAAGAAAATGTATACAAAATACACATAAAATAATGTAAATTCGTATCAAAATAAATAAACAAAATACCAATAAAAGAATGTGTATTTGTATAAATATAAATATACAAAATACACATAAAATAACGTAAAATTGTATAAAACTATATACAAAAATAAACAAAAATAATTATATTTGTATGAAAATAGATATACAAAATACACATTATATAATGTAAGTACGTATAAAAAATATGTACGTAATGTAAAAATTTATAAAAATAAAGATGCAAAATACCCCCCCAAAAAATCATATATAAAAAAAATATATACAAAAATACACATAAAATAATTAAATTTGTATTAAAAAAATATAAAAAATACATATACAATAATGTAAATTTGTATCAAAATATAAACGAATACACACAATAAAATAATGTAAATTTTTATGAAAATATATATATAAAATACTCATAAAGTAATGTAAATACGTAGAGAAATATATATCCAAAATACACATAAAATAATGTAAATTCGTATCAAAATAAATAAAGAAAATTCCACTAAAGGAATGTATATTTGAAGGAAAATATATATACAAAATACAAATAAAATAGCTAAAATTTGTATAAAAATATATACAAAAATACACAAAAATAATTTAGATTTTTTTGAAAATAGATATGCAAAATACACATAAAATTAGGCAAATTTATATTGAAATACATGTACAAAATACACATAAAATAATGTAAATTTGTATGAAAATATATAAACAAATCCACATAAAATAACGTAAATTTGGATAAAATATATGTACAAAATATACATTAAATGATGTGAATATATATAAAAATATATATACAAAATACACATAGAATAATGTTAAATCGTATCAAAATAAATAAACAGAATATCAATAAAATAATGTAAATTTGTATGAAAATGAAGATGCAAAATACCCATATAATAATGCATATTTGTTTAAAAATATATATACAAAAATACACATAAAATAATTAAATTTGTATTAAAATAAATATACTAAAGACACATACAATAAAGACAATTTGTATTGAAATAGATATGCAAAATACACATAAATAATGTAAATTTGTATGAAAATATATATACGAATACTCATAAAATAGAGTAGATTTCTATGAAAATATATATTCAAAATACATACAAAATGATATGAATAAGTGTAAAAATATATATATCAAATACACCTAAAATAATGTACATTATTTTATGTGTATTTTTTATATATATTTTTATAGAAATTTATGCTTTTTTATGTTTATTCGTATATATATTTTGCAACAAATTTACATTGTTTGATGTGTGTTTTGCATATCTATTTCAATACAAATTTACCATATTGTATGTGTATTTTGTATATTTATTTTAATAGAAATTTAATCATTTGATGTGTATTTTTGTATATATATTTTTATAAAAATATGCTTTTTTATGGGTATTTTCAATCTTTATTTTTATCACTTTTACATTATTTAATTGATATTCTCTGTATTTATTTTGATACGATTTTACATTGTTGTATGTTTATTTTGTATATATTTTATTTTACATATTTACATTATTTAATGTGCATTTTCTATATATATTTTATACACATATACGTTACTTTATGTCTATTTGTTAATATATTTTCATACAAATTTACATTATTTTATGTGTATTTTGTATATGTATTTCAATACAAATTTATCTAATTTTATGTGTATATTGTATTTCTATTTTCATACTAATTGAAATAATTTTGTGTATTTTTGTATGTATTTTAATACAAATGTTAGTTATTTTATATATTATTTTGTATATTTATTTTCCTACATATATACATTCTTTTATTGAAATTTAGTTTATTGAATTTGATACGAATTTACATTATTTTAGGTGTATTTTGTATATATATTTTTATTTTATTTTTATTTTATGTGTATTTTTTAAATATAGTTTCATTGAAATTTACGTTATTTTATGTGTTTTCGTATACATATTTTAATACAAATTTACATTATTTGATGTGTATTTTGCATATCTATTTGAATACAAATTTATCTTATTGTATGTGAATTTTGTATATTTATTTTAATACAAATTTAATTATTTTATGTGTATTTTTGTAAATATATATACATATATATATATATATATATATATATATATATATATATATATATATATATATATATATATATATATATATATATATATATATATATATATATATATATACACACAAATATGCGTTATTTTATGGGTATTTTGCATCTTTATTTTGCATATCTATTTCAATACAAATTTACTTTATTGTATGTCATTTTGTATATTTATTTTAATACAAATTTAATTATTTTATATGTATTTTTGTATATATATTTTTATACAAATATGAGTTATTATATGGGTATTTTGCATCTTTATTTTCATACAAATTTACATTATTTTATTGATATCCTGTTTATTTATTTTGATACGATTTAACATTATTCTTTGAGTATTTTATATATATATTTTTATACATATTTAAAATATTGAATGTATATATTGTATATATATTTTATCTAAATTTACGTTATTTTATGTGTATTTTTTATACATTTTCATACAAATTTACATTATTTTATGTGTATTTTATATATGTATTTCATTACAAATTTGTTTAATTTTATGTGTATTTTGCATATCTATTTTCTTACAAATATAAATTATTTTTGTGTATGCTTTATATATTTTTATACAAATTTTAGTTATTTTATTTGTATTTTGTATATATATTTTCCTGCAAATATACATTCTTTTATTGGAATTTTGTTTATTTATTTTGATACGAATTTACATTATTTTATGAGTATTTTGTATATATATTTTTCTACGTATTTACATTTTTTATGTGTATTTTGTATATATATTTTCATAAAATATTACTTTATTTTATTGTGTGTATTCGTATATATTTTGATTAAAATTTCATATAAATTTATGTTATTTTATGTGTTTTTGTATATATATTTTTATATAAATCTACATTATTTTATGTGTATTTTTACATATATTTCATTTCAAATTTACCTTATTTTATGTTTATTTTGTATATTCATTTCATTCAATTTTAAATTATTTAATGTTTATATTTGTATTTGTATTTATGTTATTTTATATGTATTTTCTATATATATTTTCATCCAAAATTACATTGTTTTATTGGTATTTTGTTAATTTAATTCGATACGAATTTATATTATTTCATAGGTATTTGTATACATATTTTTATACGCATTTACATTATTTAATGTGTGTTTTGTATTTATATTTTTATGCAAATTTACTTTATTTTATGTTCATTTTTGTTTATATATTTTTATTGAAATTTGCTTTATTTTATGTGTATTTTGTATATGTTTTCTCATACAAATTTACATTATTTTATTGGAATTTTGTTTATTTATTTTGATACGAATTACATGATTATTTGTGTATTTTGTACATATTTTTTTATACGTATTTACATTATTTAATGTGTATTTTGTTTATATATTTTTATACAAATTTACGTTATTATATGTGTATTTGTATAAATATTTTGATACAAATTTACATTATTTTATGTATTTTGTATATATATTTCAATTCAAATTAAGCTTATTTTATGTGTATTTTGTATATCAATTTTCATACAAATTTAATTAGTTTTGTGTATTTTTGTATATAGTTTTATATAAATTTGTGTTATTTTATGTGTATTTTGTATATTTATATTTATACAAATACACATTCTTTTATTGGTATTTTGTTTATTTATTTTGATACGAATTTACATTATTTTATGTGTTTTTTGTATACATTTTTTTATACGTATTTAATTAATTTGATGTGTATTTTATATATATATATATATATATATATATATATATATATATATATATATATATATATATATATATATATATATATATATATATTTTTTTTTTTTATAGAAATCTACGTTATTTTATGTGTATTCGTATATATATTTTGAAACAGATTTACATTGTTTTATGTGTATTTTGCATATTCTTTCAATACAAATTTACCTTAGTGTATGTGCATTTTGCATATTAATTTTAATACAAATTTAATTATTCTATGTGTATTTTTGTATATGTATTTTTATAAAAATATGCTTTATTTTATGGGTATTTTGCATCTTTATTTTCAAACAAATTTACATTTTTTTATTGATATTCTGTGTAATTATTTTGATACGATTTCACATTATTCTTTGTATATTTTGTATATATATTCTATACAAATGTCCGTTATTTTATGTGAATTTGTTTACATTTCATACAAATTTACATTATTTTATGTGTATTTTGTACATGTATTTAAATACAAATTTCACTAATTATATGTGTATTTTGAATATCTATTTTCATACAAATTGAAATTAATTTTGTGTTTTTTTATATATAGTTTTATACAAATTTTCGTAATTTTATGTATATTTTGTATATTTATTTTACATTCTTTTATCGGAATTTTCTTTATTTGTTTTGATACTAATTTACATTATTATAGGTGTATTTCATATATATATATATTTTTATACTTATTTACATCATTTTATATGTATTTTGAATATATATTTTCATAGAAATTTACTCTATTTTATGTATATTCGTATATATATTTTGATACAAATTTACATTATTTATGTGTATTTTGCATATCTATTTCAATACAAATTTTCTTTATTGTATGTGCCTTTTGTATATTTATTTTAATATAAATTTAGTTATTTTGTGTTTATTTTTTTGTATATTTTCAAACAAATATGCGTTATTATATGGGTATTTTGCATCTTTATTTTCATACAAATTTACATTATTTTATTGATATTCTGTTTATTTATTTTGATACAATTTTACAATATTGTATGTGTATTTTGTATATATATTTTTATACACTTTTCCATTATTTAATGTGTATTTTGTATATATATTTTATACAAATTTACGTAATTTTTTGTGTATTTGTTGATATATTTTGACACAAATTTACAATATTTTATGGGAATTTTGTATATATATATAGTTCAAAATAAATTTACATAGTTTTATGTGTATTTTGTATATCTATTTATATATAAATTCAAATTATTTCTGGGTATTTTTGTATATATTTTAATACAAATTTTACTTATGTTATGTGTATTATGTAAATTTATTTTCATTCAAATATATATTATTTTATTGGTATTTTGTTGATTTATTTTGATACGAATTTAAATTATTTTATATGTACTTTGTATATATATTTTTATATGCATTTACATTATTTAATGTTTATTTTGAATATATATTTTTATACAAATTCATGCTTTTTTATGTATGTATGTGCATTTCTATATTTATTTTAATACAAATTTAATTATTTTATATGTATTTTTGTATATATATTTTTATACAAATATGCGTTATTATATGGGTATTTTGCATATGTATTTTTCATACAAATTTATATTATTTTATTGATATTCTGTTTATTTATTTCGATACGATTTAACATTATTCTATGTGTATTTTGTATATACAAATTTACGTTATTTTATTAATATTCTCTGTATTTATTTTGATACTATTTTCCATAATTCTATTTTTGTTTTGTATATATTTTTTTATACATATTTACATTGTTTAATGTGTAATCTCTCTCTCTCTCTCTCTCTCTCTCTCTCTCTCTCTCTCTCTCTCTCTCTCTCTCTCTCTCTCTCTCTCTCTCTCTCTCTCTCTCTCTCTCTCTCTCTCTCTCTCTCTCTCTCTCTCTCTCTCTCTCTCTATATATATATATATATATATATTATACAAATTTACGTTATTTTAAGTGTATTTTGTATATGTATATCAATACAAATTTACCTGATTTTAAGTGTATTTTGTATATTTATTTTCATACAAATTTAAATTATTTTTGTGTATTTTTGTTTATAGTTTTATACAAATTTACGTTATTTAATGTGTTTTTTGTATATCTATTTTCATACAAATACACATTCTTGCATTGATATTTTGCTTATTTATTTTGACACGAATTTACATTATTTAATGTGTATTTTGTATGTATATTTATATACGTATTTATATCATTTCATGTGTATTCTGTATATATATATATATATATATATATATATATATATATATATATATATATATATATATATATATATATATATATATATATATATATATATATATATATATATTTATATTAAAGTCTACGTTATTTTATGTGTATTCGTATATATATATATATTGAAACAAATTTATAATATCTATTGCAAAATATATATACGAATAAACATAAAAAAAGTATATTTCTAAAAAAATATATATAAAAAATACACATAAAATGATGTAAATACGTAAAAAAATATATATACAAAATACACATAAAATAATGTAAATTCGTACCAAAATAAATAAACAAAATACCAATAGAAGAATGTGAATTTGTATGAAAATAAAAATACAAAATACACATAAAATAACGTAAATTTGTATAAAACTATATACTAAAATACACAAAAGTAATTTAAATTTGTATGAAAATAGATATACAAAATATATATAAAATAAAATAAATTTGTATTGAAATATGTATAAAAAATACATAAAATAATGTATATTTGTATCAAAATAATTAAACAAATACGCATAAAATAACGTAATTTTTTTTAATATATAAACAAAATACACATTAAATAATGAAATTTCTTATACAAAATATATACAAAATACATATATAATAATGTAAATTCGTATCAAAATACATAAACATAATAATAATAAAAAAATGTAAATTTGTATGAAAAAAAATACACAAAATACACATAAAATAAGGCAAATTTGTAATAAAAAAGTACAGAATACACTTAAAATAATGTAAATTTGTATAAAAACAACCACACAAATGCACATAAAATGAAGTAAAAATGTATAAAAAATATATATACAAAACACACATTAAATAATGTAAATGCGTTTAAAAATATGTACAGAAAATACACATGAAATAATCTTAATTCGTATCGAAATAACTGAACAAAATACCGATAAAATAATGTAATTTTGAATGAAAATATATATAGAAAATACACATAAAATAACGTAAATACAAATAAATATACACACAAAATAATTTGAATTTGAATGAAAATCAATTTAAAAATAAACATAAAATAAGGCAAATTTGTAATGAAATATATATACAAAATTCAAATACACTAAGGTAAATTTGTATTGAAATAGATATGCAAAATAAACATAAAAGAATGTAAATTTGTATCAAAATATATCCGAATACACACAATAAAATAACGTAAATTCTTATGAAAATATATATAGAAAATACACATAAAATAATGTAAATACGTAGAAAAATATATATACAAAATGCACATAAAACAATGTAAATTCGTATCAAAATAAATAAACAAAATTCCACTAAAAGAATGTATTTTTGTAGGAAAATATATATACAAAATACAAATAAAATATCTAAAATATGTATAAAAATATATACAAAAATACACAAAAATAATTTAAATTTGTTTGAAAATAGATATGCAAAATACACATAAAATTAAGCAAATCTGTATTGAAATACATATACAAAATACACATAAAATAATGTAAGTTTGTATCAAAATATATATACGAATACTCATAAAATAGAGTAAATTTCTATGAAAATATACATACAAAATACATAAAAAATTATGTAAAAAAGTATAAAAAAATATATATCAAATATACCTCAAATAATATAAATTCGTTTCAAAATAAATAAAAAAAATTCCGATAAAAGAACGTATATTTGTAGGAAAATAAATATACGAAATACACATTAAATAACGAAAATTTTTAAAAAAATATATACAAAAATACACAAAAATAATTTAAATTTGTATGAAAATAGATATACAAAATACACATATAATTAGTTAAATTTGTATTTAAGTACATGTACAAAATACACATAAAATAATGTAAATATTTATGAAATGAAAACAAATACACAAAGTAACGTACATTTGTATAAAATATATATACAAAATACACATAGAATAATGTAAAATCGTATCAAAATAAATACACAGAATATCAAAAAAATAATGTAAATTTGTATGAAAATAAGGATGCAAAATACTCATAAAATAAAGCATATTTTTATAAAAATACATATACAAAAATACACATAGAATAATTAAATTTGTATTAAAATTAATATACAAAATGCATACACAATAAGGTAAGTTTGTATTGAAAAAATATGCAAAATACACATAAAACAGTGTAAATTTGTTTCAAAATCTATATACGAATACTCATAAATCAACGTAGATTTCTATAGAAATATATATATATATATATATATATATATATATATATATATATATATATATATATATATATATATATATATATATATATATATATAAAATACACATGAAATGATATAAATACGTATAAAAATATATATAGAAAATACACATTAAATAATGTAAATTCGAGTCAAAATAAATAAACAAAATATCAATAAAAGAATGTGTATTTGTATGAAAATGGATATACAAAATACAAATAAAATAACCTAAATTTGTATAAAACTAAATATAAAAATACACAAAAATGATTTAAATTTGTATGAAAATAAATATACAAAATACACATAAAATTAGGTAAATTTGTGTTGAAATACATTTACAAAATACACATAAAATAATGTAAATTTGAATGAAAATATATAAAAAATACACTTAAAATGACGTAAATTTGTATAATATATATATACAAAATACACATTAAATAATGTAAATATGTATAAAAAATATATATACAAAACACAAATAAAATAATGTAAAACAGTATCAAAATAAATACACAGAATTTTATTAAAATAATGAAAATTTGTATGAAAACTAGATGCAAAATACCCATAAAATAACGCATTTTTTTAAAAAATATATATACCAAAACACACATAAAATATTTGAATTTGCATTAAAATAAATATACAAAATGCACAAACAATAATGTAAATTTGTATTGAAATAGAAATGCAAAATACATCTAAAACAATGTAAATTTCTTTCAAAATATATATATGAATACACATAAAATAAGGCAGATTTCTATGAAAATATATATAAATTACAGATAAAATGAGGTAAATACGTATAAAAAAATGAATACAAAATACACATAAAATAATGTAAACTCGTATCAAAATAAATAAAAAAATAATAATAAAAGAATGTGTATTTGCATAAATATAAATATACAAAATACACATAAAATAACGTAAATTTATATAAAAATATATAAAAAAATACAAAAAAGTAATTAAATTTGTATGAAAATAGATATACAAAATACACATAAAATAAGCTAAATTTGAATTGAAATATATATACAAAATACATAAAACAATGTAAATTTTTATCAAATTATTTATACAAATACACATATAATAACGTAAATTTGTATAAAAATATATAGACAAAATAAACATTAAATAATGTAAATACGTATAATAAATCTGTACAAAATACACATATAATCATGTAATTCGTATCAAAATAAATTAACAAAATACCAATAAAATAAAATAAATTTGTATGAGAAAACATATACAAAATACTCATAAAATAGCGCAAATTTAAAAAAAAAAATATATGTTCAAAAATGCACAAAGAATAAAGTAAATCTCCATAAAAAAAATATATATACAAAACACACATTAGATAATGTAAATGAGTATAAAAATATGTAAACAAAATACCTATTAAATAATCTAAACTCGTATCGAATTAAATTGAGAAAGTACCAATAAAATATTGTAATTTTGGATGAAAATATATATAGAAAATACTCATAAAATAACCAAAATACAAAACAAATATACACATAAAATAATTTAAGATTGAATGAAATAAATATACAAAATAAACATAAAATAAGGTAAATTTGTAATGAAATATATGTAAAAAATAAAATAAAATAATATAAATTTGTATGAAAATATATATACAAATACACATAAAATAACATGAATTTGTAAAAAAATCGTATCAAAATATATACGAATACACACAATAAAATAACGTAATTTTTTATGAAAATATATATACAAAATACATATAAAATAATGTAAATACGTAGAAAAATATATATATACAAAATACATATAAAATAATGTAAATATGTAATGAAAATATATACAAAATACACCTAGAATAATGTAATAATGTATCAATATAAATATACAGAATATCAATAAAGTAATATAAAAATTTATGAAAATATATATATATATATATATATATATATATATATATATATATATATATATATATATATATATATATATATATATATATATATATATATATATATATATATATATATATATATATATATATATATATATATATATATATATATATATACAAAATAAACATAAAATAATTATATTTCTATTAAAATAAATATACAAAATACATATAAAATAATAAATTTGTATTGAAAATATATATATACATACACAAATAGTAATTAAATTTGTGAAAATAGATATACAAAATACATATAATAATGTAAAATATAATCAAAATATATACAAATACACATTAAATAATGTAAAATTGAAAAGATGCAAAATACCCATAAAATAAAGCATATTTTTTTAAAATATATACAAAATACACATAGAATAATAAAATTTTTATTAAAATTAATATACAAAAAGCACATACAATAAAGTAAATTTGTATTGAAAAAATATGCAAAATACACATAAAACAATGTAAATTTGTTTCAATATATATATACGAATACACATAAAATAGCGTACACTTTAATAGAAATATAAATATACAAAATACACATGAAATGATATAAATACGTATATATATATATATATATATATATATATATATATATATATACATATATATATATATATATATATATATATATATATATATATATATATATATATATATATATATATATATATATATATATATATATATATATATATATATATATATATATACATATAAAATACACATTAAAGAATGTAAATTCGTGTCAAAATAATTAAGTAGAATATCAATAAAAGAATGTGTATTTGTATGAAAATTGATATACAAAAACACATTAAATAACGTAAATTTGTATAAACTATAAACAAAATACAAAATAATTTATATTTGTATGAAAATAAATATACAAAATACACCTAAAATTAAATTTGTATTGATATATATACAAAATACACTTAAAATAACGTAAATTTTATAAAAAATATATATATATATATATATATATATATATATATATATATATATATATATATATATATATATATATATATATATATATATATATATATATATATATATATATATATATATATATATATATATATATATATATATATATATATATATATATACGTTATTTTAAGTGTATTTGTTTATCTATTTTTATTCAAATTTAATCATTATCTTATGTGTATTTGGTATATGTATTTCAATACAAATTTCCACAATTTTATGTGTATTTTGTAGATATATTTACATACAAATGAAAATTATTTTTGTGTAGTTTAGTATATATTTTTATACAAATTTAGGTTATTTTATGTGTATTTTGTATATTCATTTTCATACAAATACACTTTCTTTTATTGATATTTTGTGTATTTATTTTGACACGAATTTACATTATTTAATGAGTATTTTGTATAAATATTTTTAAACGTATTTACCTCATTTCATATGTATTTTGTATATATATTTCTATAGAAATATACGTTATTATACGTGTATTTGTATATATATTTTGAAACAAATTTACATTGTTTTATGTGTAGTTTGCATATTTTTTCAATAAAAATTTACCTTATTGTATGTGCATTTTGTATATTGATTTTAATAGAAATTTAATTATTCTATGTGCATTTTTGTATATGTATTTTAAAAAAAAAATGCTTTATTTTATGGGTATTTTGCATCTTTATTTTCATACAAATTTACATTATTTTATTGATATTCTGTGTATTTATTCTAATTCGATTTTACATTATTCTATGTGTATTTTTTATATATATTTTATACAAATGTACGTTACTTTATGTGTATTTGTTTTCATTTCATACAAAACTAATTATATGTGTATTTTGTATATCTATTTTCATACAAATTGAAATTATTTTTGTGCATTTTTGTATATATTTTTATATAAATTCTCGTTATTTTATGTGTATTTTGTATATTTATTTTCCTACAAATATACGTTCTTTTATCGGAATTTGGTTTATTTATTTTGTTACGAATCTACATTATTTGAGGTATATTTGATATATATATTTTTATACTTATTTACATCTTTTTATATGTATTTTTATATGTATTTTATGTGTATTTTCATAGAAATTTACTCTATTTTATGAGTATTCGTATATATATATTGATACAAATTTATATTATTGATGTGTATTTTGCATATCTATTTTAATACAAATTTACTTTATTGTATGTGCATTTTGTGTATTTATTTTAATACAAATTTAATTATTTTATATGTATTTTTGCATATATATTTTTATACAAATATGCGTCATTATATGGGTATTTTGCATCTTTATTTTCATATAAATTTACATTATTTTATTGATATTCTGTTTATTTATTTTGATATTGTATATTTTGTATATATATTTTATCCAAATTTACGTTATTTTATGTGTATTTGTTTATATATTTTCATACAAATTTACATTATTTTATGTTCGTTTTGTATATGTATTTCAATACAAATTTGCCTAATTTTATGTATATTTTGCATATCTATTTTCAAACAAATTTAAATTATTTTTCTGTATTTTTGTATATATTTTTATACAAATTTTAGATTTTTTTTTGTATTTTGTATATATATTTTCCTTCAAATATACATTGTTTTATTGGAATTTCGTTTATTCATTTTGATACGAATTTACATTATTTTATGTATATTTTGTATATATATTTTTCTACGTATTTACATCATTTTATGTGTATTTTGTATATATATATTTTCTAAAAAATTTACGTTATTTTATTGTGTGTATTCGTATATAATTTGATGCAAATTTCATACAAATTCATGTTATTTTATGTGTATTTGTATATATATTTTCTTTCAAATTTATATTATTATATGTGTATTTTTGTATATATTTCATTACAAATTTACCTTATTTGATGTTTATTTTGTATATTTATTTTATTCAATTTTAAATTATTTTATGTGTATATTTGTATTTGAATTTAGGTTATTTTCTGTGTATTTTCTATATATACTTTCATCCAAAATTACATTATTTAATTGGTATTTTGCTAATTTAACTCGATACGAATTTATATTATTTCATAGGTATTTTGCATATATATTTTTATACGGATTTACATTATTTAATGTGTGTTTTGTATATATATTTTTATGCAAATTTATTTTATTTTATGTGCATTTTTGTACATATATTTTTTTAGAAATTTGCGTTATTTTATGAGTATTTTGTATATGTTTCCTCCTACAAATTTACATAATTTTATTGGTATTTTGTTTATTTATTTTGATATGAATTACATGATTATATGGGTATTTTGTACATATTTTTTTATACGTACTTACATTATTTAATGTGCATTTTCTTTATATATTTTTATACAAATTTACGCTATTATATGTGTATATGTATAAAAAATTTGATACAAATTTATATTATTTTATGTATTTTGTATTTATATATTTCAATTCAAATTTAGCTTATTTTATGTGTATTTTGTATATCTATTTTCATACAAATTTAATTACTTTTGTGTATTTTTGTATATAGTTTTATACAAATTCACGTTATTTTATGTGTATTTTCTATATATTGTATTTATACAAATACACATTCTTTTATTGGTATTTTGTTTATTTCTTTTGAGACGAATTTACATTATTTTAAGTGTATTTTGTATACATTTTTTATACGTATTTACTTCATTTTATGTGTATTTTGAATATATATATATATATATATATATATATATATATATATATATATATATATATATATATATATATATATATATATATATATATATATATATATATATATATATATATATTTATTAAAATATACTTTATTTTATATGTATTAATATATATATTTTGAAACAAATTTACATTGTTTTATATGTATTTTGGATATTTATTTCAATACAAACTTATCTTATTGTATGTGCATTTTGTATATTTATTTTAATACAGATTTAAATATTTTATGTGTATTTTGGGATATATATTTAAAAAAAAAGCTTTATTTTATGGGTATTTTGCATCTTTATTTTCATACAAATTTACATTATTTTATTAATATTCAGTGTATTTATTTTGATACGATTTTACATTATTCTTTTTGTGTTTTGAATATATATTTTTTATACATATTTACATTATTTAATGTGTATTTTGTATATATATTTTATACAAATTTGCGTTATTTTAAGTGTATTTGTTTATATATTTTCATTAAAATTTACATTATTTTATGTGTATTTTGTATATGTATTTCAATACAAACGTACCTAATTTTATGTGTATTTTAAATATTTATTTTCAAACAAATTTAAATATTTTTTGTGTATTTTTGTATATAGTTTCATACAAATTTACGTTATTTTATGTGTATTTTGTATATCTATTTTCATAGAAACACACATTCTTTTATTGATATTTTGTTTATTTATTTTGACACGAATTTACATTTTTTAATGTGTATTTTGTATATATATTTGTATACGTATTTACATCATTTCATGTGTATTTTGTATATATATTTCTATAGAAATCTACGTTTTTTTATGGGTATTCGTATATATATTTTGAAACAAATTTACAGTTTTATGTGTATTTTGCATATTTTTTCAATACAAATTTACCCTATTGTATGTGCATTTTGTATATTAATTTTAATACAAATTCAATTATTCTGTGTGTATTTTTGTATATGTATTTTTAAAAAAATATGCTTTATTTTATGGGTATTTTGCATCTTTATTTTCATACAAATTTACATCATTTTATTGATAATCTGTGTATTTATTTTGATACGATTTTACATTATTCTATGTGTATTTTGTATATAAATTTTATACAAATGTACGTTATTTTATCTGTATTTGTTTTCATTTCATACAAATTTACATTATTTTATGTGTATTTTGTACATGTATTTAAAGACAAATTTAACTCATTATATGTGTATTTTGTATATCTATTTTCATACTAATTGAAATTATTTTTGTGTATTTTTGTATATATTTTTTAACAAATTTTCGTTATTTTATGTGTATTTTGTATATTTATTTTCCTACAAATATACGTACTTTTATCGGAATTTTGTTTATTTATTTTGATACGAATTTACATTATTTTAGGTGTATTTGGTATATATATTTTTATACTTATTTACTTTATTTTATATGTATTTTGTATTTATATTTTCAAAGAAATTTACTGTATTTTATGTTTATTCGTATATATATTTTGATACAAATTTACATTATTTATGTGTATTTTACATATCTATTTCAATACAAATTTACTTTTTTGTATGTGCATATTGTATATTTATTTTAATTCAAATTTTATTATTTTAAGTGAATTTTTGAATATATATTTTTATACAAATATGCGTTATTATATGGGTTTTTTGCATCTTTATTTTCATTCAAATTTACATTATTTTATTGATATTCTGTTTATTTATTTTGATACGATTTTACATTATTCTATGTGTATTTTGTATATATATTTTTATACATATTTACATTATTTCATGTTTATTTTGTATATATATTTTATGCAAATTTACGTTATTTTATGTGTATTTGTTTATATATTTTCATACAAATTTACATTATTTTATGTGTATTTTGTATATGCATTTCAATACAAATTTGCCTAATTTTATCTGTATTTTGTATATCTATTTTCAAACAAATTGAAATTATTTATATGTATTTTTGTAAATAATTTTATACTAATTTTAGTTATTTTATTTGTATTTTGTACATATATTTTCCTAAAAATAGTCATTCTTTTATTGGAATTTTGTTTATTTATTTTGATACGTATTTACATTATTTTATGTGTATTTTGAATATATATTTTTCTACGTATTTACATTATTTTATGTGTATTTTGTATATATATTTTCATAAAATTTTATGTTATTTTATTATGTGTATTCGTATATATTTTGATAAAAATTTACATAATTTTTTGTGTATTTTGCATATCTATTTCAATACAAATTTACCTTATTGTATGTGTTTTTTGTATTTGTATTTTAATACAAATTTAATTATTTGATGTGTATTTTTGTATATATATATATATATATATATATTTTTTATATATGAGGTATTTTATATGTTTTTTGCTTCTCTATTTTCATAAATTTTTACATTGCTTTTTGATATTCTGTATATTTATATTGATACAATTTTACATTATTCTATGTGTATTTTGTATATATTTTCCTTACATATTTATAACATTTAATGCATATTTTGTATATATATATATATATATATATATATATATATATATATATATATATATATATATATATATATATATATATATATATATATATATATATAATTATTTATTTATGCAAATTTACGTTATTTTATGTTTATTTGTTTATATATTTTGAAAGAAATTTACAATATTTTATGGGTATTTTGTATATACGTATATTTCAAAACAAATTTACCTAATTTTATTTGTATTTTGTATATCTATTTTCATACATATTAAAATTATTTCTGTGTTTTTTTGTATAGATTTTAATACAAAGTTTAGTTATGTTATGTTTTTTTTTTTTTTTCACAAAAATATATATTATTTTATTATTATTTTCCTGATTTATTTTGATACGAGTTTACATTGTTTTATGTGTAATTTGTATATATTTTTTTATACGTATTTACATTATTTAATGTGTATTTTGTATATATATTTTTATACAAATTTGTTATTTTACTGGTATTTGTGAATATATTTTGATACAAATCTACATTATTTTATGTGTATTTTGTATATATATTTCATTACAGATTTGTTTTATTTTATGTTCATTTTTATATTTATTTTCATTGAAATTCTAATTATTTTATGTGTATATATTTATTTTTACTTACGTTATTTTATGTGTATTTTCTACATATATTTTCATTCATAATTACATTATTTTATCGGTATTTTGTTCATTTATTTTCATAAAAATTTAGATTATTTCATGTGTATTTTCTAATTATATTTTTATACGCATATACATTATTTAATATGTGTTTTGAATATATATTTTTTATAAAATTTTACCTCATTTTATGTGCAATTGTATTGTTTTTTATACAAATTTATATTATATTAAGCGTATTCTGTACTGTTTTTATTTTATTTATTTTATTTTTATTGGTATTTTGTTTATGTATTTTGATACGAATTTACATTATTATATGTGTATTTTGTATATATTTTGTATACGTATTTTTATTATTTAGTGTGTATTTTGTTTGTATATTTTAAAACAAATTTACATTATTTTATGCGCATTTTTTTAGATATTTTGATACAAATTTACATTATTTTATGTATTTTGTATATGTATTTCAATAAAAATTTTGTTTATTTTATATATATTTTGTATATCTATTTTCATACAACTTAAGAATACTTTTGTGTATTTTTGTATATAGTTTTACACAAATTTACGTTATTTTATGTGTATTTTGTATATTTATTTTCATACAAATTCACATTCTTTTATTGGTATTTTGTTTATTTATTTTGGTAGGAATTTATATTATTTTATGTGTATTTTGTATATATATTTTTATACGTATTTACATCATTTTATGTGTATTTTTTATATATATTTTTATAGAAATTTACGTTTTTTTATGTGTATTCGTATATATATTTTGAAACAAATTTACATTGTTTGATGTGTGTTTTGCATATCTATTTCAATACAAATTTACCATATTGTATGTGCATTTTGTATATTTATTTTAATACAATTTTAATTATTTGATGTGTAATTTTGTATATAAAGTTTTATAAAAATATGTTTTTTTATCTTTAATTTCATACAAATTTACATTATTCTACTGATTTTCAGGGTAGTTAACTTGTTACGATTTTACAGTGATCTATGTGTATTCTGTATATACTTTATTTTACATATTTACATTATTTAATGTACATTTTCTATATATATT
Organism: Eriocheir sinensis; assembly: GCF_024679095.1. NCBI lineage: Eukaryota > Metazoa > Arthropoda > Malacostraca > Decapoda > Varunidae > Eriocheir > Eriocheir sinensis. The sequence continues at coordinate 598,558 of NW_026111909.1, forward strand.
TTATACAAATATACGTTACTTTATGTCTATTTGTTTAAATATTTCATAAAAATTTACATTATTTTATGTATATTTTGTATATGTATTTCAACACAAATTTACCTAATTTTATGTGTATTTTGTATATCTATTTTCATACAAATTGAAATTATTTTTGTGTATATTTGTATGTATTTTTATACAAATTTTAGTCATTTTGTATATTATTTTGTATATTTATTTTCCTACATATATACATTCTTTTATTGAAATTTAGTTTATTGAATTTGATACGAATTTACCTTATTTTAGGTGTATTTTGTATATATATTTTTATACGTATTTACATCATTTTATGTGTATTTTGAATAAATATTTTCATAGAAATTTATGTTATTTTATATGTTTTCGTATATATATTTTAATACAAATTTACATTATTTGATTTGTATTTTGCATATCTATTTCAATAGAAATTTACCTTATTGTATGTGCATTTTGTATATTTATTTTAATACAAATTTAATTATTTTATGTGTATTTTTGTATATATATTTTCATACAAATATGCGTTATTTTATTTGTATTTTGCATCTTTATTTTCATAGAAATTTACATTATTTTATTGATATTCTGCTCATTCATTTTGATACGATTTGACATTATTCTATGTGTATTTTGTATATATTTTTCATACAAATTTACGTTATTTTATGCGTATTTGTTTATATATTTTGACACAAATTTATAATATTTTATGGGTATTTTGTATATATATTTCAAAAGAAATTTACATAGTTTTATGTGTATTTTGTATATATATTTTCATACAAATTCAAATTATTTCTGGGTATTTTTGTATATATCTTAATACAAATTTTAGTTATGTTATGTGTATTTTGTAAATTTATTTTCATTCAAATATATATTATTTTATTGGTATTTTGTTGATTTATTTTGATACGAATTTACATTATTTTATATGTACTTTGTATATATATTTTTATTCGCATTTACATTATTTAATATTTATTTTGAATATATATTTTTTATACAAAATCTTGGTATTTTATGTGTATTTGTATATATATTTTCATACAAATTTACTTTATTTTATGTGTATTTTGTACATATATTTCATTACAAATTTACATTATTTTATGTTTGTTTTGTATATTTATTTCATTTAATATTAAATTATTTTATGTGTATATTTGTATTTGTATTTAGGTTATTTTATGTGTATTTTCTATATATATTTTCATCCAAAATTACATTATTTTATTGGTATTTTGATAATTTAATTCGATAAGAGTTTAGATTATTTCATAGGTATTTTGTATACATATTCTTATACGCATTTACATTATTTAATGTGTGTTTTGTATATATATTTTTATACAAATTTACTTATAGAAATTTACGTTCTTTTATGTGTATTTTGTATATGTTTTCTCATACAAATTTACATTATTTTATTGGTAATTTGTTTATTTATTTTGATACGAATTACATTATTATATGTGTATTATGTACATATCTTTTATACGTATTTACGTTATTTAATGTGTATTTTGTTTATATATTTTTATACAAATTTACGTTATTATATGTGTATTTATATAAATATTTTGATACAAATTTACATTATTTTATGTTATATATATATATATATATATATATATATATATATATATATATATATATATATATATATATATATATATATATATATATATATATATATATATATATATATATATATATATATATATATTTCAATTCAAATTTAGCTTATTTTATGTGTATTTTGTATATCTATTTTCATACAAATTTATTTACTGTTGTGTATTTTTGTATAAAGTTTTATTCAAATTTACGGTATTTTATGTGTATTTTGTATATTTTTATTTATACAAATACTCATTCTTTTATTGGTATTTTGTTTATCTATTTTGATACCAATTTACATTATTTTATGTGTATTTTTTATTTATTTTTTTATACGTATTTACTTCATTTTATGTGTATTTTGTATATATATTTTTATAGAAATCTACGTTATTTTGTGTATTCGTATATATATTTTGAAACAAATTTACGTTGTTTTATATGTATTTTGCATATCTTTTTCAATACAAATTTACCTTAATGATTGTGCATTTTGTATATCTATTTTAATACAAATTTAAATATTTTATGTGTATTTTGGTATATATATTTTTTTTATAAAAAATCCGTTATTTTATGGGTATTTTGCATATTTATTTTCATACAAATTTACATTATTTTATTAATATTCTGTGTATGTATTTTGATACGATTTTACACAATTTTATTTGAGTTTTGTATATATTTTTTTCATACATATTTGCATTATTTATTGTATATTGTATATATATTTTATTCAAATTAACGTTATTTAAAGTGTATTTGTTTATATATTTTCATTCAAATTTACATTATTTTATGTGTATTTTGTATATTTATTTTCATACAAATTTAACTTATTTTTGTGTATTTTTTATGCATTTTGTATATATATTTTTATAGAAATTTATGTTTTTTTATGTGTATTCGTATATATATTTTGAAAGAATTTTTACAATGATTTATGTGTGTTTTGCATATCTATTTCAATACAAACTAATCATATTGTATGTGCATTTTGAATATTTTTTTTAAAACAAATTTAATTATTTGATGTGTATTTTTGTATATATATTTTTTGTAAAAATATCCTTTTTTTATGGGTATTTTGCATCTGTATTTTCATACAAATTTACATTATTTTATTGATATTCTGTGTATCTATTTTGATACGATTTTACATTTTTCTATATGCAGTTTGTATATATTTTATTTTATATATTTACATTATTTAATGTGCATTTTCTATATATATTTTACAGAAATATACGTTACTTTATGTCAATTTGTTTATATATTTTCATACAAATTTACATTATTTTATGTGTATTTTGTATATGTATTTCAAAACAAATTTACCTAATTTTATGTGTATTTTGGATATCTATTTTCATACAAATTGATTTTTTTTTATATGTTTTTGTACAAATTTTAGTAATTTTATATATTATTTTGTATATTTATTTTCCTACATATATACATTCTTTTATTGAAATTTACTTTATTGAATATGATACGAATTTACCTTATTTTAGGTGTATTTTGTATATATATATATATATATATATATATATATATATATATATATATATATATATATATATATATATATATATATATATATATATATATATATATATATATATATATATATTTTTTTTTTATACGTATTTACATCATTTTATGTGTATTTTTTATATATTTTTTCAAAGAAATTTACGTTATTTTATGTGTTTTCGTATTGAATTTTAGTACAAATTTACACTATTTGATGTGTATTTTGCATATCTTTTTCAATACAAATTTACCTTATTGTATGTGCATTTTGTATATATATTTTAATTCAAATGTAATTATTTTATGTGTATTTTTGTATATATATTTTTATTCAAATATGAGCTATTTTATGGGTATTGTGCATCTTTATTTTGATAGAAATTTAAACTATTTTATTGATATTCTGTTCATTCATTTTGATACGATTTTACATTATTCTCTGTGTATTTTGTATATATTTTTTATACATTTTTCCATTATTTAATGTGTTTTTTATATATATTTTATACAAATTTACGTTATTTTATGTGTATTTGTTGATATATTTTGACACAAATTAACAATATTTTATGGGAACTTTGTATATATATTTCAAAAGAAATTTACCTAGTTTTATGTGTATTTTGTATATCTATTTTCATACAAATTCAAATTATTTCTGGGTATTTTTGTATATATTTTAATACAAATTTTAGTTATTTTATGTATATTTTGTAAATTTATTTTCATTCAAATATATATTATTTTAAAGGTATTTTGTTGACTCATTTTCATACCAATTTACATTATTTAATACGTACTTTGAATATATGTTTTTATACGCATATACATTATATAATGTTTATTTTGAATATTTTTTTATACAAATTAATGTTATTTTATGTGTATTTGTATATATATTTTCATACAAATTTACATTACTTTATGTGTCTTTTTACATATATTTCATTACAAATTTTCCTTATTTTATGTTTATTTTTTATATTTATTTCATTCAATTTTAAATTATTTTATGTGTATATTTGTATTTGTATTTAGGTTATTTTATGTGTATTTTCTATATATATTTTCATCCAAAATTACATTATTTTACTGGTATTTTGTTAATTTAATTCGATACGAATTTAGACTATTTCATAGGTATTTTGTATACATATTTAAATACGCATTTACATTATTTAATGTGTGTTTTGTATACATATTTTTATGCAAATTTACTTTATTTTATGTGCATTTTTGTACATATATTTTTTATTGAAATTTGCGTTATTTATGTATATTTTGTACATGTTTTCTCATACAAATTTACATTATTTTATTGGTATTTTGTTTATTTATTTTGATACGAATTACATGATTATTTGTGTATTTAGTACATATTTTTTATACGTATTTATATTATTTAATAGGTATTTTGTTTATATATTTTATACAAATTTACGTTATTATATGTGTATTTGTATAAGTATTTTGATACAAATTTACACTATTTTATGTATTTTGTATATATATTTCATTTCAAATTTAGCTTATTTTATGTGTATTTTGTATATCTATTTTCATACAAATTTAATTAATTTTGTGTATTTTTCTATATAGTTTTATATAAATTTACGTTATTTTATGTGTATTTTGTATATTTAAATTTATAGAAATACACATTCTTTTATTGATATTTTGTTTATTTATTTTGACGCGAATTTACATTATTTAATGTGTCTTTTGTATATATATTTTTGTACGTATTTACATCATTTCATGTGTATTTTACATATATATATATATATATATATATATATATATATATATATATATATATATATATATATATAAATATATATATATATATATATATATATATATATATATATATATATATATATATATATATATATATATATATATATATATATATATATATATATATATATATATATATATATATATATATATTTATTTATTTATTTTTTTATTTTTTTATTTTTTTTCCTACAAATATACATTCTTTAATTGTAATTTTGTTTATTTATTTTGATACGATTTTACATTATTTTAAGTGTATTTTGTATATATATATTTTTCTACGTATTTATATTTTTTATGTGTATTTTGTATATATATTTTCATAAAAATTTACGTTATTTTATTGTCTGTATTCGTATATATCTTGATACAAACTTTAAACAAATTCATGTTATTTTATGTGTATTTGTATATATATTTTCATACAAGTTTACATTATTTTATGTGTATTTTTACATATATTTCATTACAAATTTACATTATTTTATGTTTATTTTGTATATATATTTCATTCAATTTTAAATTATTTCATGTGTATATTTGTATTTGTATTTAGTTTATTTTATGTGTATTTTCTATATATATTTTCATGCAAAATTACATTATTTTATTGGTATTTTGATAATTTAATTCAATAAGAATTTAGATTATTTCATAGGTATTTTTTATACATATTTTTATACGCATTTACATTATTTAATGTGTGTTTTGTATGTATATTTTTATGCAAATTTACTTTATTTTATGTGCATTTTTGTTCATATATTTTTATTGAAATTTGCGTTATTTTATGTGTATTTTGTATATGTTTTCTCATACAAATTTACATTATTTTATTGGTATTTTGTTTATTTATTTTGATACGAATTACATGATTCCATGTATATTTTGTACATATTTTTTATACGTATTTACATTATATAATGTGTATTTTGTTTATATATTTTTATACAAATTTACATTATTATATGTGTATTTGAATAAATATTTTGATACAAATTTACATTATTTTATGTATTTTGTATATATATTTCAATTCAGTTTAGCTTATTTTATGTGTATTTTGTATATCTATTTACATGCAAATTTAATTACTTTTGTGTATTTTTGTATGTAGTTTTATATAAATTTACGTTATTTTATGTGTATTTTCTATATTTATATTTATACAAATACACATTCTTTTATTGGTATTTTGTTTATTTATTTTGATACGAATTTACATTATTTTATGTGTATTTTGTATACATTTTTTTATACGTATTTACTTAATTCTATGTGTATTTTGTATATATATTTTTATAGAAATCTACGTTATTTTATGTGTATTCGTATATATATTTTGAAAGAAGTTTACATTGTTTTATATGTATTTGCATATCAATTTCAATACAAATTTACCTTATTGTATGTGCATTTTGTATATTTATTTTAATACAAATTCATATATTTTATGTGTGTTTTGGTATATATATTTTTATAAAAAATGCGTTATTTTATGGGTATTTATCATCTTAATTTTCATACAAATTTACATTATTTTATTAATATTCTGTGTATTTATTTTGATACGATTTTATATTATTGTATTTGTGTTTTGCATATATTTTTTTATACATATCTACATTATTTAATGTGTATTTTGTATATATATTTTATACAAATTTACGTTATTTTAAGTGTATTTTGTATATGTATTTCAATACAAATTTATCTAATTTTATGTGTATTTTGTATATTTATTTTCATACAAATTTAAATTATTTTTTGTTTTTTTGTATATAGTTTTATACAAATTTAGGTTATTTTATGTGCATTTTGTATATCTATTTTCATACATTATTATTTACACATTATTCTATTGATATTTTGTTTATTTATTTTTTACATTATTTAATGTGTATTTTGTATATATCTTTTTATACGTATTTACATCATTTCATGTTTATTTTGTATATATATTTCTATAGAAATCTACGTTATTTGATGTGTATTCGTATATAGATTTTGAAACAAATTTACACTGTCTTATGTGAGTTTTGCATATATATTTCTATACAAATTTACCTAATTGTATGTGCATTTTGTATACTAATTTTAATACAAATCTAATTATTCTATGTGTATTTTTGTATATGTATTTTTATAAAAATATGCTTTATTTTATGGGTATTTTGCATCTTTATTTTCATACAAATTTACATTATTTTATTGATATTCTGTGTATTTATTTTGATACGATTTTACATTATTCTATGTGTATTTTGTATATATATTTAATACAAATGTACGTTACTTTATGTGTATTTGTTTTCATTTCATACAAATTTACATTATTTTATGTGTATTTTCTACATGTATTTAAAAAAAATAACAAAATACCAATAAAATAATGTAATTTTGGATGAAAATATATATCGAAAATACATAAAATAACCTAAATACAAATACAAATATACACATAAAATAATTTAAAATTGAATGAAATAAATATACAAAATAAACATAAAATAAGGTAAATTTGTAATGAAATATATGTAAAAATACACATAAAATAATGTAAATTTGTATGAAAATATATATACAAATACACATAAAATAATATGAATTTGTATAAAAATATATATTCAAAATAAACATTAAATAATGTAAATGCGTATAAAAATATATATACAAAGTACATATAAAATAATTTAATTTCGTATCAAAATAAATCAACAAAATTCCAATAAAATAATATATATCTGAATGAAAATAGATTTACGAAATACACATAAAATAACTAAAATTTGTATTAAAATATATACAAAAATACCCAGAAATAATTTGAATTTGTATGAAAATAGAAAACAAAATACACATAAAACTAGATAGATTTCTTTTAAAATATATAGACAAATTACCAATAAAATATTGTAAGTTTGTGTCAAAATATTTCAACAAATACACATAAAATAACGTAAATTTGTATAAAATATATATACAAAACACACATTAAATAATGGAAAAATGTATAAAAAATATATACAAAATACACAGAGAATAATGTAAAATCTTTTGAAATATATATACAAAGTTCCCATAAAATATTGTTAATTTGTGTCAAAATATATCAACAAATACACATAAAATAACGTAAATTTGTATAAAATATATTTTAAAAAAACATTAAATAATGGAAAAATGTATAAAAAATATATACAAAATACACATAGAATAATGTAAAATCGTATCAAAATGAATGAACAGAATATCAATAAAATAAAGTAAATATCTATGAAAATAAAGATGCAAAATACCCATAAAATAACGCATATATGTATAAGAAATATATATACAAAAATACACATATAATAATAAAATTTGTATTAAAATAAATATACAATATGCACATACAATAAGGTAAATTTGTATTGAAATATATATGCAAAACACACATCAAATAATGAAAATTTGTATTAAAATATATATATACGAAAACACATAAAATAACTTAAATTTCTTTGAAAATATATATAAAAAATACACATAAAATGATGTAAATACGTATAAAAATATATATACAAAATACACCTAGAATAAGGTAAATTCGTATCAAATTCAATAAACTAAATTTCAATAAAAGAATGTATATATGTAGGAAAATAAATATATAAAATAATATATAAAATTACTAAAATTTGTACAAAAATATATAGAAAAATTAAAAAAAAATAATTTCAATTTGTATGAAAATAGATATACAAAATACACATAAAATTAGGTAAATTTGTATTGAAATACATATACAAAATACACATAAAATAATGTAAATTTGTATGAAAATATATAAACAAATAGACATAAAGAAACTTATATTTCTATTAAATATATATAGAAAATGCACATTAAATAATGTGTATATGTAAAATAAAATATATAAAATATACACATAGAAAAATGTACAATCGTATCAAAATAAATACACAGAATATTAATAAAATAATGTAAATCTGTATGAAAATACAGATGCAAAATACCCATAAAAAAAGGATATTTTTTTTAAAAATATATATACAAAAATACACATCAAATAATTAAATTTGTTTTAAAATAAATAAATAAATTTGTATTGAAATGGATATGCAAAACACACTTAAAACAATGTAAATTTGTTTCAAAAATATATATACGAATACACATAAAAAAAACGTAAATTTCTATATAAAAATATATATATAAAATACACATAAAATGATGTAAATACGTATAAAAATATATATACAAAATACACATAATATAATGTAAATTCGTACCAAAATAAATAAACAAAATACCAATAGAAGAATGTGAATTTGTATGAAAATAAATATACAAAATACACATAAAATAACGTAAATTTGTATAAAACTATATACAAAAATACACAAAAGTAATTTAAATTTTTATAAAAATAGATATACAAAATATACATAAAATAAACAAAATTTGTATTAAAATATATATAAAAATAAATAAAATAATGTAAATTTGTATCAAAATATTTAAACAAATACTCATAAAATAACGTAAATTTGTTTTAAAATATATATACAAAATACACATTAAATAATGAAAATACGTATACAAAATATATACAAAATACACATATAATATAATGTAAATTCGAATCAAAATACATAAGCAAAATACCAATGAAAAAATGTAAATTTGTATGAAAAAATACATACAAAATACACATAAAATAACGCAAATTCTTATAAAAATATATATACATAAATATACATAAAATAATTTAAATTTGTATGAAAATAAATAAACAAAATACATATAAAATAAGGCAAATTTGTAGTAAAAAAATTAAAGAATACACTTAAAATAATGTAAATTTGTATAAAAAAAAACCGCACATAAAATGAAGTAAAATTGTGTAAAAAATATATATACAAAACACACATTAAATAATGTAAATGCGTATAAAAATATGTATAGAAAATAAACATGAAATAATCTAAATTCGTATCGAAATAAATGAACAAAATATCGATAAAATAATGTAATTTTAAATGAAAATATATATAGAAAATACACATAAAATAACGTAAATACAAATAAATATATACACTTAAAATAATTTAAATTTGAATGAAAATCAATATAAAAATAAATATAAAAGAAAGCAAACTTGTAATGAAATATACATAAAAAATACACATTAAATAATGTAGATTTGTATAAAAATATGTATACAAATACACGTAAAACAACAATAATTTGTATAAAAATATATATAAGAAATTCACATTAAATAATGTAAATACGTATAAAAATATATATACGAATAACATATAAAACAATGTAGATTCGTTTCAAAATAAATAAACAAAATAACAATAAAATAATATATATTTGTGTGAAATTAAATTTACAAAATACACATAACATAACTAAAATTTGTATTAAAATCTAAACAAAAAAACACAGAAATAATTAAAATTTGTATGAAAATAGATATACAAAATACACATAAAATTAGGTAAATTTGTTTTGAAATATACGTATATAAAAAATACCCATAAAATATTTAAAAATTCTATTAAAATATGCGAACATATAAACATAAAATGGCGTAAATTTGCATAATATATATATATATATATATATATATATATATATATATATATATATATATATATATATATATATATATCTATATATATATATATATATATATATATATATATATATATATATATATATATATATATATATATATATATATATATATATATATACATTAAATAATGTAAATATGTAAGGAAAATATATACAAAATACACATTTTTTCATTATTTAATGTGTATTTTGTATATATATTCTATACAAATTTACGTTATTTTATGTGTATTTGTTGATATATTTTGACACAAATTTACAATATCTTATGAGTATTTTGTATATATATTTCAAAAGAAATTTACCTAGTTTTATGTGTATTTTGTATATCTATTTGCATACAAATTAAAATTATTTCTGGGTATTTTTGTATATATTTTCATACAAATTTTACTTATGTTATGTGTATTTTGTAAATTTATTTTTATTCAAAATATACAAAATGCACATACAATAATGTAAATTTGTATTGAAATAGATATGCAAAATACATATCAAACAATGTAAATTTGTTTCAAAATATATATACTAATACACATAAAATAACGTAGATTTCTATAAAAGTATATATACAAAATACACATAAAATGAAGTAAATACGTAAAAAAAAAAGTATACAAAATACACATAAAATAATGTAAAATCGTATCAAAATAAATAAACAAAATACCAATGAAAGAATGTGTATTTGTATAAATATAAATATACAAAATACACACAAAATAATGTAAATGTACAAAAGACACATAAAATAAAGTAAATTTATATAAAACTATATAGAAAAATACACAGAAGTAATTAATTTTCTTTGAAAATATATATACATAATACACATAAAATATCCTAAATTTGAATTGAAATATATATATATATATATATATATATATATATATATATATATATAGATATATATATATATATATATATATATATATATATATATATATATATATATATATATATATATATATATATATATATATATATATATATATATATATATATATATATATATATATATATATATATATATATATATATATATATATATATATATATACAAAATACATAAAATAATGTAAATTTGAATGAGAAAACATATACAAAATACACATAAAATAACGCAAATTTCTTTAAAAATATATTTACAAAAATTTCTGTCAAAATATTTATACAAATACACATATAATAACTTAAATTTGTATAAAAACATATAAACAAAATACAGATTAAATAATGTAAATACGTATAAAAAAATATGTACAAAATACACATATAATCAAGTAATTCGAATCAAAATAAATAAACAAAATACCAATAAAATAATGTAAATTTGAATGAGAAAACATATACAAAATACACATAAAATAACGCAAATTTATTTAAAAATATATTTACAAAAATGCACATAAAATAAAGTAAACTTGCATAAAAATATATATATATATACAAAACACACATTAAATAATGTAAATGCGTATAAAAATATGTATATAAAATACCTTTGAAATAATCTAAAATCGTATCGAATTAAATTAACAAAATACCAATAAAATAATGTAGTTTTGGATGAAAATATATATAGAAATTACACATAAAATAATCTTAAATACAAAGACAAATATAAACATAAAATAATTTAAAATTGAATGAAATGATTATATAAAATAAACATAAAATAAGGTAAATTTGTAATGAAATATAGGTAAAAATACACATAAAATAATGTAATTTGTATGAAAATATATATTCAAATACACATAAAATAATACGAATACACACAATAAAATAACGTAAATTTTCATGAAAATATATATACAAAATACACATAAAATAATGTAAATACGTAGAAAAATATATAAACAAAATACACATAAAGTAATGTAAATTCATATCAAAATAAATAAACAAAATTCCAATAAAAGAATGTATATTTGTAGGAAAATATATATACAAAATACAAATAAAATAACTAAAATTTGTATAAAAATATATACAAAAATGCACAAAAATAGTTCAAATTTGTTTGAAAATAGATATGCAAAATACACATAAAATTAGGCAAATTTGTATTGAAATGCATATACAAAGCAAACATAAAATAATGTAAATTTGTATGAAAATATATAAACAAATACACATAAAATAACGTAAATTTGGATAAAATATATACACATAGAATAATGTTAAATCTTATCAAAATAAATAAACAGAACAACAATAAAATAATGTAAATTTGTATGAAAATAAAGATGCAAATTACCAATATAATAACGCATATCTGTATAAAAATATATATACAAAAATACATATAAAATAATTAAATTTGTATTAAAATAAATATACAAAATGCACATACAATAAAGTAAATTTGTATTGAAATAGATATGCAAAATACACATCAATAATGTAAATTTGTTTCAAAATATATATACGAATACTCATAAAATAGAGTAAATTTCTATGAAAATATACAGACAAAAAACATATAAAATGATGTAAATAAGTATAAAAATATATATACCAAATATACCTCAAATAATGTAAATTCGTATCAAAATAAATAAACAAAATTCCGATTAAAGAACGTATATTTGTAGGAAAATAAATATACAAAAAAGACATAAAATAACAAAAAAATATATAAAAATATATAAAAAAATACACAAAAATAATTTCAATTTGTATGAAAATAGATATACAAAATACACATATAATTAGTTAAATTTGTATTTAAATACATGTACAAAATACACATAAAATAATGCAAATTTGTATGAAATGAAAAAAAATACACATTAAGTAACATACATTTGTATAAAATATATATACAAAATAAACATAGAATAATGTAAAATTGTATCAAAATAAATACACAGAATATCAATAAAATAATGTAAATTTCTATGAAAATAAAGATGCAAAATACCCATAAAATAAAGAATATTTTCATAAAAATACATATACAAAAAAACACATAGAATAATTAAATTTGTATTAAAATTAATATACAAAATGCATATACAATAAGGTAAATTTGTATTGAAAAAATATGCAAAATACACATAAAACAGTGTAAATTTGTTTCAAAATCTATATACGAATACACATAAATCAACGTAGATTGCTATAAAAAGATATATATATATATATATATATATATATATATATATATATATATATATATATATATATATATATATATATATATATATATATATATATATATATATATATATATATATATATATATATATATATATATATATATATATATATATATATATATATATATATATATATATATTCAAAATACACACTAAATAATGTAAATTCGCGTCAAAATAAATAAACAAAATATCAATAAAAGAATGTGTATTTGTATGAAAATAGATATACAAAATACACATAAAATAACCTTAATTTGTATAAATCTATATAAAGAATACACAAAAATAATTAAAATTTTTATGAAAATAAATATACAAAATACACATAAAATTAGGTAAATTTGTATTGAAATACATTTACAAAATACACATAAAATAATGTAAATTTGAATGAAAATATATAAACAAATACACTTAAAATAACGTAAATTCGTATAAAATATATATACAAAATACACATTAAATAATGTAAATATGTGTAAAAAAAATATATACAAAACACAAATAGAATAATGTAAAATCGTATCAAAATAAATACACAGCATATTAATAAAATAATGTAAATTTGTATGAAAATTAAGATGCAAAATACCCATAAAATAGCGCATTTTACAAAAAAAATATATATACCAAAACACACAAAAAATATTTTAATTTGTATTGAAATAAATATACAAAATGCACATACAATAAAGTAAATTTGTATTGAAATAGATATGCAAAATACATATAAAACAATGTAAATTTGTTTCAAAATATATATACGAATCCACATAAAATAACGTAGATTTCTATAAAATTATATATACAAAATACACATAAAATGAAGTAAATTCGTATAAAAAAATGTATACAAAATACACATAACATAATGTAAGCCCGTATCAAAATAAATAAACAAAATACTAATAAAAGAATGTGTATTTGTATAAATATAAATATACAAAATACACATAAAATAACGTAAATTTATATAAAACTATATACAAAAATACGCAAAAGTGATTTAATTTGTATGGAAATAGATATACAAAATACATATGAAATAAGCTAAATTTTAATTAAAACATATATACAAATTCATAAAATAATATAAATGTCTTTTAAAATATTTATACAAATACACATATAATAACGTAAATTTGTATAAAAATATATAAACAAAATGCATAAAATAATGAAAGTACGTATAAAAAAATATGTACAAAATACACATATAATAATGAAATTCGTATCAAAATAAATAAACAAAATACCAATAAAATAATGTAAATTTGTATGAGAAACCATATACAAAATACACATAAAATAACGCAAATTTCTATAAAAATATATGTACAAAAATGCACATAGAATAAAGTAAATTTGCATAAATATGTATATACAAAACACACATTAGATAATGTAAATGAGTATAAAAATATGTACAGAAAATACCTATGAAAAAATCTAAATTCGTATCGAATTAAATTAAGAAAATACCAATAAAATAAAGTATTTTTGGATGAAAATATACATAGAAAATACACATAAAATTACCTAAATACAAATACAAATATACACATAAAATAATTTAAAATTGAATGAAATACATATACAAAATAAACATAAAATAAGTAGATTTCTATAAAAATACACATATAATGAAGTAAATACGTATAAAAAAATGGATACTAAATACACATAAAATAATGTAAACTCGTATCAAAATAAATAAACAAAATACTAATAAAAGAATGTGTATTTGTATAAATATAAATATACAAAATACACATAAAAGAACGTAAATTTATATAAAACTATATACAAAAATACACAAAAGTAATTAAATTTGTATGGAAATAGATATACAAAATACACATAAAATAAGCTAAATTTGAATTGAAATATATATACAAAATACATAAAATAATGTAAATTTGTATCAAAATATTTATACAAATACACATATAATAACGTAAATTTGTATACAAATATATAAACAAAATACATAAAATAATGTAAGTATGTATAAAAAAAATATGTACAAAATACACATATAATCATGTAATTCCAATAAAATAATGTAAATTTGTATGAGAAAATATATACAAAATACATATAAAATAACGCAAATTTCTATAAAAATATATGTACAAAAATGCAAATAAAATAAAGTAAATTTGCATAAAAATATATATACAAAACATACATTAGATAATCTAAATGAGTATAAAAATATGTACACAAAATACCTATGAAAAATTCTAAATTCGTATCGAAATAAATTAAGGATCTACCAATAAAATAATGTAATTTTGGATGAAAATACATATAGAAAATACACATAAAATTTCCTAAATACAAATACAAATATACACATAAAATAATTTAAAACTGAATTAAATAAATAAACAAAATACACATAAAATAAGGTAAATTTGCAATGAAATATATGTAAAAATACACATAAAATAATGGAAATTTGTATGAAAATATATATTCAAATACACATAAAATAACAAGAATTTGTATAAAATTTGTATCAAAATATATACGAATACACAAAATAAAATAACGTAAATTTTTATGAAAATATATATACAAAATACACATAAAATAATGTAAATACGTAGAAAATTATATATAC